>NC_134483.1:357755252-357960252 GCF_040206685.1 Ascaphus truei | reverse complement strand
AAAAATGAAAATAATGAAAGCTACAGGAAAAACTATGGGTGGATGTAAATCAAATGCACAGACCAGAAGAAAGACAAGTTCTAGCACATTTCTGCCAAGACACTGGAGTGTGTTGATGTTATATATTGCTGCAATGACAGTCATCAGAATCACAGTACATAAACTACGGGAAATTGTATGATTTCAAGGTGGAGAAAACCTCACACCCCATTTCTGTAATGTTCATTTATTGGAAAGCTTGTTTCCTTTAAATACAATTGAAACCACAATTAAGGCAAATTGTAATCTGACGGCTTTCATTTCAGGAAATAACTACAGCATGGGGGTTGTGCATAAGATGCAATAGTGCTGATCGGGGCACTACAGCACAGTTGATTGCATAGCCTCTTATGTGTCGAAAATATTTAAAACGTTTTAATATCAGTAATATATTTAAATCTTATCAAATAATGGACAACATTGTTCCTACTGTGAAATGCTATGGTTTGTTTTTTTAGCATGTTCTTGTATTGCGCTGCATGTAATAGCTGGTTCCAAGTCGCCAAGTCGTTTTTGCACGGTTTGGGATTCATGAATACAGTGCAATGCAAAATCAATGTGAAAACTGCCATTTTCACCAGGAAGTGCCCTGATTGTAGTTTAATGAATCGACTCCTAGATTTCTTTAGCGATTATACATGACCAATAATATGAGTATCTCTGCCTCTTGAATAATTCAACCATCCCCTATGGACAATGTTAGTAAATTAACATTGATATCTAATACTTCCTGTCCTTTCGAATCAATTACATTACTAAAATGGCAATATGGTGCATTAAAAAAAAAATTATAACTTTAATACAGCTCAACCCCCTTATAACGCTGTGCTTGGGGTCCAAAGAATCACATCGTGCTATAAGCGGATCGCGTTAGAAATAATGTACAATTGTAAGCATTGTACAATAGAGTTTTGTATAGTATTCATAAATACGAAAATTGGGAGCCACACTTGTATCGCGTTACAAGCAGATTCGCGTTGTAACGGATCGCGTTATAATGGAGTTGTGCTGTATTTTTAAGAAAAAAAATAGCAATATCTTTTTTTGTAGAAAAAAAGAGGACTTCAATGTTTATGGTGTAGCCAATTTTTCATGACTATTCTCAATCCACGTAGATTTTTGCACCATAATACTAACATTAGCTACAGTGTTTGGTGCATGATTTTTAAAGCTAAGCAGATATTATTATGAGTACATCGGTTAAAGAATAATATAACGAGAACTCACCTTGTCTTGCAGCTTTGATATTGACAGCTTGAAATCCACCGTTTAGTGCAGAAGTGTCAATAATATCAGATTCAAAGCCACGGTGATTCTTCCGGTATACAAACAGAGCCACGATGAATGTAAAGGCCAGGCACACAATCACAGCTATCACAATGCCAACATAAAGGGCTACATTGTCCGAGCTTGGAGCAGCTAAAGGGAACAGTAAAACGTTTACACGTCAAGTGGTTGCCAGATAGACTGTGGAATTGTACTTTTTCTAGCTCTTTGATGCAGCAGAAGAGAGGGAAGCGCTGCACAAAATCGTCCTTTGGACTTCTAGTTTATATCTTCAGTAATTGTACTTTACACATTATTTGGCCGATTTAGAGTTGGCTAACAACATTGGGGTCATAGCGCAAACTAATTTAGTGGGGGCGCAAATGTCTGATTTAAAATAAAACAAATTGTTTGTGTGGGGTGGGGTCATTAAAAGAGCAATCCAAGCAATATCCTACATGTGTTTGTTTTTTTTTAATAATAAATCCATTCTGTAGTATTAGATAATACTATCTACCTTATAAAAAAGTTTATTCAATGCCATTTTTAATTAGTTTTTTTATATACTCAGCACCCTTTGATTTCTATAGCAGCTTTAGCACACCTCCCCTGCAGTGCAAGATCATTGTAACACTTTCCTATTTGTGATCATTTGTTGCCAATGTTCCCAGCAGTTTTAGCTGCAAACTGTAACAATAGATAATCTTACCTAAGTAATATAAGAATACAATGTAGCTGCTGTGTTACACTGACTGAAGGATTGATTTGAAACTCAAAGGCAGCCATTTAGTGAACCCTGGGAAACAGGGGTTTGCTGATCGATCATGGGAGAACAAAACGATCTGCAGCTTAGGTAATTCGTTTTCAATAAAGGTAATGAAAGGCTGCATATATTAACACACACAAAAAGATTTTTTTAAGCTGCTTGGGCTGGCTCTTTAATATAATGATGACAGGTGGAGTGGTGGCATCTATTCCTCATTTATTTAAATAAGCTCAACATGGACACACACGTTAAAAGGTGTGTTTCCTCCTAGGGTACTTTATAATATTATTATTCTTTTAGATATGTATGAAGCAGGGTTCTCTGGAACTGACCCTGTTAGTTTCAGCTCTGGGGACCCCTTGCTTCCCGAGATGGCAGCTCCAACTGGGCATGCAATATGGAGGATCAACCAGGAAGTAACCAGCATGATCTGCTCCTATAGGTATTATGGGAAGCAAGGGATCCCCAGCCAAGAACCAGCATGAGCTGCTCCTATATGTATTATGGGAAGCAGGGGATCCCCAGATAAGAATTAGCATGAGCTGCTCCAATATGTATTATAGCAAGCAGGGGGTCCCTAGATAAGAACCAGCATGAGCTGCTCCAATATGTATTATAGCAAGCAGGGGGTCCCTAGATAAGAACCAGCATGAGCTGCTCCAATATGTGTTATGGAAAGGAGGGGATCCCCAGATAAGAACCAGCATGAGCTGCTCCTATATGTTTTATGGGAAGGAGGGGGTCCCCAGATAAGAACCAGCATGAGCCTCTCCAATATGTATTATGGGAAGCAGTGGATCCCCAGAAAAAAAACCAGCATGAGCCTCTCCAATGTGTATTCTGGGAAGCAGGGGATCCCCAGATAAGAACCAGCATGAGCCTCTCCAATGTGTATTCTGGGAAGCAGGGGATCCCCAGATAAGGACCAGCATGAGCTGCTCCTATATGTATTATGGGAAGCAGGGGATCCCCAGATTAGAACCAACATGAGCTGCTCCGATATGTGTTATGGGAAGGAGCGGGTCCCCAGATAAGAATTAGCATGAGCTGCTCCAATATGTATTATAGCAAGCAGGGGGTCCCAAGATAAGAACCAGCATGAGCTGCTCCAATATGTGTTATGGAAAGGAGGGGATCCCCAGATAAGAACCAGCGTGAGCTGCTCCGATATATTTTATTGGAAGCAGGGGATCCCCAGATAAGAACGAGCATGAGCTGCTCCGATTTGTACTCTGGGAAGTTAAGGGGTCCCCAGAGCATATTTTTTTTCACAGGAAATGATCTCACTTGCACCTGTCTTGTGTTAGCTTCCTGTTTACATTTGGATTAATGGCTGTTCGTAATTTAGGACCACTTGCCAATTATGCACTTATAGGGACTAAAGCTTAGTCTACACTATAAGAACCCAGTATATATTTTCTGGCGCCATGGCTGTAATTATTGCTCTGTTGATGTGCAGATACTACCTGACTAACCTACTGAAAATGTTTACTGCAGTACATACGAAATAAAGACAACACCCATGGATCCATTTTTCTATGTAGATCTCTCTAACAAAGAATACAGTAGAAATTGGTTCATCAACATTTAGTGCAGTATGGCTTACACAACTAAAAATGTGCACAATGATTTACAAGGGGATAAAACATATGACACTAGAATCACTGCTGAACAAGTGACACAATGGGGTGTTGGAGTGGATGGACAGTGCTTACGGAAAGCCATCTGAACTACATTTAAAACTGTTTTATGGATTTGCCTTGGAGGATTTTATGAAAGGGCTCTTACTCTGCGTGTCACTCCAAAGCTAATTCAGTGTAAATGGCAGCTGTCGCTTTTCCGATCCATGTGTTTATACATTTAAAAACCTTGCCTAAATTGTGTTTAGAGTAGTATTGTTTATTTCCGCAGGATACATTTCCCTGCAGGGAAAATTGTTGCTCTACCAAAAAAACAAAAATTACAAATCATTTAAATGACATCCATGGATGCAAACTAACCCAACACAGACACCAGCTGCAGAATCACATAAAAAGACTGTACGTTGGGTAATGTGGCAGTAAATGACAATGGACTTTACTGATTACACTTAAAAAAGTTGGATAAATAGGGTGGATAAAATGCAGACATTACTGCATTGCTTCATTCTTTCTACCACCTTTTTGTTCTTAATCTTTGAATCAATAGTATAAAACAAAACTTGACCTGAAGCTTGAAGGCTCAGATAAAACATTTATGAGAATCTTTCACGTGGGTTCAATAAACACATCAGAATTTGAAAAATATATGTAAGCACAATTCACTTAGTGCTGAATTTTTCATGCCTAAATAATAATAAAAAAGTGATCAACCTCAAAAGCAACATCATAATCGTAATAATTATCGATATGTGTTGCACTTCCAACCTTAACATCTTCATTCTGCCTAGAGATTTAGAACGTAAGGAACTCACAGTACCTTGTTGTGGGCAAGTTGCCCAGTTGCTTCCTAACCCACAGTGATAACATACCTGAGAGATTTACCTATTCATATTCAGAGTCTATTAGAGAGCACTGAGGATTGGAAGTAATGACCAGCAGGTATAATAATTGACGAGAGCCATGATAAGAGAGGGGGAGGCAAGGAAGGGGAGCAAATTTTTAGCATCTCTTAGTTTTGTGTTTTGAATCACTGAGCATATGCGTATTCATATTCATTCAGCTGAGCAAACATTAAATGACTCAGAAAAGTGCATCACATGAAATATGAATATACAATTAAGGATGGTCATCTTTAAAGTTAGCTGTGCCATACATTCTTTCAATAAAAATAACTGAATTGAATTCATGTTTTAGTCCTTAAACACTATGTTTAATTGCAATTCAAAATATAAATCAATGACATAGCAGCAGTCCTATAAAAATAATAGCAAGAGGACTAAGGTCTTATTCATCGGCTTTACACAATTACCCATGGGCCGTTGCTACAATACATACATAAAAACATGAATAGAGTTATATATTTATTATGAGAACTGACTCACGAGAGAGAAAGCTTATGAGCGCTCTCCAAAGGGTAAAAAGAAATACTTCACAACTTCTGGCTACTTATAAATATGTATATCTATGCAGCTAGTTTTGCAAGGTAGAATAAGTTAAAAAAAAAAAAAAAATCTAGAAATAAAACACAAAAACAAAATTACTAAGCAATGCCCTGCACAGCATTTTGATATATTCCCTGAAGTGCAAATAATAATTTCACCAGGTAGCAATCTGCTCACACAGCGCAGGCCCTCTGATTTCAAATGCATTCAGGCTTTGGTTGAGTTAAGACGTGAATGCGAATGTCAAATGATAGGAATTCTTTATGTGGGAGCATAAAACCAAAAATAAAAACTTACAAGAATATCCATATTCTTTCTGTGTTTTCTGCTCATGGGTTCTGGGTGGAATAGGGTAAATCAAGCCTTTGAAAGAAAACAAAAAACAACAACAGAAATGGAAACAAAATCAAATGAATGAAGGGAACAGAACAAAAAAAAAAACATGGAAGTAAACTTGGATTAATTAAAAGGAGACAAGTTCTTAGTGCTTTCTAATTCCGGTCCACTAAAGAATTATGATTCTGCATCCTCTGTCTGCTTGAAAGCTTTCCCTAGAACTAATAACAAAGCAGATTAAATTTCAGAGCCAAATTCAGTCTCGAGTCACTAACTTTGGAGTGCTTAAATTCTTTCTTCTGTTGAGCATAAACTCTAATGGATCTATTTTATTTCAGGCATCAAGGATCATTAGCATACGGAAAGTCTTTTTGCTTTATACTTGCCACGTGCTCTAATTCCAAGAGCATGTTCTGCTGGGCTCTGAACATTTGCTTAATATTTAATACAGTCTTGTCGTGATATACTGGAGATTGAGGAGTCCTTTAATCATTTTACCCGCTCTCGAGATGGCAAATTCATATTGAGAATTTTCATTTTTAAAACATGTTCTGACTAGAGATGTGATAAATGTATGTCCATATTTGCAAACGTGTAGAAATGTGAAGTTTTTTGAACTCTGCAAGTAGTTCACTTCGTAAATATCTCCACAGCCGGAAATATGCATTTTGCTGGAGAGAGGGGGTGAGGGAGAGAGGGGGCGAGAGAGAGAGGGGAGAGAGAGGGGGGAGGGGAGGATAGGGGATGGGGGATGGAAGAAAGAAAGGGGGAGGAAGAGAGGGGTTAGAGAGGGTGAAGTGATGTGGGGGAAAGATTAGGGGAGAGGAGATAAGGGGGAGGGAAGAGAGTGGAGATGGAAGAGGGGGGATTCAGACAACATTTTAGAAGAGAACCTATACAACATGTTGGGAGATTCCTGTGAACACATCTAAGATACCTCGTAAATAACCTAATTTGACTATGCAAAGTATATTCAAATGATTTCAATTAGAATATTTTCCAGGTATCTCAGATGTGTTCACAGATATCTCTCCATATGTTGTATAGATGAGTGTTTTGGGAGGTAAATAAGGCAATGGGTGCCCAACTTAAATTAAAACTCTCTCAGTTTCTTCCTTGTCTTTTTTTTTTTTTTTTTTTAATCTTTAAACATTTTTTTAAAGTTTGCAGATCTCTATTTCTGGCATATATGTATGTGTATACACACACAACATACATTTTATATATATAATAAAAATTCTAGTACACACCTGTGCATTTATTAAATTAAATTAAACTTCTGTACTGTAAATCTACTACTAAAATCCAAATGTACATGAGGAGATGACTTGGTATTTTCTTTTACTCTGTGAGAGAAGCTAATGCAAGATTTGGAATGGTCCCTGGGATATATGATTGGTTTCAATTTGAACATCCCACAAAGGTAAGCTAACAACACTCCCGTCAACTGGTATCATTTGGAAGCAAAGTGAAAAGTTAACTAATCATAAAAATATAATTTTTGTTCAAAAATAGTCTATATTATTATAAGCTGATCTGCTCTAGTGCAGTAGGTGAGGAGCACTCTGGCATGCTGTCATCATGGTGCTGCACAGCAGGACTTAAATGAGCAATCCAAACATTGTTTTCCCTCACCATTTTTTAATAGATGGTTGAAGCAGGGGGTCTCCAGAGCTGAACCCCCGTTAATTTCAGCTACGTGGATCCCCTGCTACCAGAGATACTAACCTCTGAAGGGGATGACGGTATCTCCCATAGTTGTCTCCAGTTTCAAGCCCCCGGTCACATGGGTCAAATAGGAAGCCGCACCGGATGACGTCACGGTTTCCTATTGGCCCACAGGGCCCGGGAGCTTTAAAGAAAACACCCATATAAATGAGCCCTGGAGTGGATATGGCACCCACTACAGAGGTAGGTACCTCCAGTGGCAGTGGGTCCTCAGAGCTGAAACGAATGGGGTTGGGCTCCGGAGATGTCATGGTTCAATTTTGTGTAAAATATTTTTTATAAAGTTAAAAAATGAAAGGAAAAAAACACGGCTTGCATTGCCTCTTTAAAATAACTTTAGAGGTATGGTTCCAGGGGTAAATCATGAAGCACGCATTTATCAGCAAATGTTACCCTGAAACACAAACAGTCTCTTAACAAACACAAGATGAAGGTCCTCTTTTTGATCATTATCAGATCTTCTTTGTCTGGTTCCTCTGGCCCCATGGGAGGATGCGGAAATATCTGTTGGATCAGAGGCTAATGAGGTGAGACAGCAGTTCATAAAAAAAAGGGGAGGGAGGATGGGGAGCATTACAAAGATCCCCAGGATTGTTTACTTCCCGGTGTCTTAACCTTCTAAAACCAGAAAACACATATTGAAATCACATGTAAGAAAGGTGTCAATCCAGTGCCTTACAAATGACATTGATGCTTAGTCAGGGGTTTGTGCCACGTGCTGACTCCAGGTGCTCTTGCCCACCTTGACTGCACTTTTAATAATGCACTTTTACTCCTACCGTGTCAGCAAATCTCCCAACAATTGTAATTTATTCGGGGGACAGCTTCCCTTTACCTTAATGTGTCATTTACTTGCTACGCATATCCAAATTATTTATACATTATTTACCTTGTATAGTAATTTTGTAAAGCACTGTTGGTGCTATATAAATACAATTTACATACAAGTATATCTCTAATGTATATTTTAATACATCCTAGTTTAAAATGTGGAATACTCTAGGTTGAGTGAGTTCCTATCTTTAGTATACATATTCCTCAAATTACTAGCTAACAGGGCCGAAGATAGATTTCCCATGGCCCAGGACTACGGTTCTGACCGGTTCCCCATCCCCACCGGGGCGCCCCCCCATTGGCAGTGTTGCGAGCCCCATTTCACACCTCGCGAGCCCCCTCTATTTCCCTCCCTCTTCCCATGTATTTCTCTCACCTCCATCTCACCTTTCACTCTTCCCCCATCCTCGCTCAATTCCTGCCCCCTGCCTCACATGTATTTCTCCCTCCTGTGTCTCAATTTTACTCCCTCTTTTCCTCACTCACCACCTCTCTCCTCTCACTCTCCCCCCTCTGTCAATTACCCCACTCTCACTCAATCCCCCTCCTCACACTCATTTTCCTCCCACAAAAAATATATACAACCCACCCAAATACATACAAAACCCCCCACCTCCCCAATACATATATAAAAACCAATACATATAAAAAAATTATACAGGTATTCCTCGTTATCCGTTTCACTTTACAACTAATGGCATATCCAACACTTTACAATGCAACCCTATGGGCCGTTTTTCAACACTGGAATGCGTTATCCGACGCCTGAATGCGTTATCCAACTCTCACCGCCACTGATTAACACGGGACTCACTTTACAACGGTTTCACTATCCAATGCTACTTCCAGAATGGACTCTGTTGGATAACCGAGGATTGCCTCTATATACAGATGCAACGGCCATTATTCGAACACTTCACACGTTGTATACCTCGGAATACCCATGTCATGGTGCGTGATTTCATCCAACAGTACCGCCTTAAGACGCGAGTGCAGAAAATGGCATTTTAGTGTTCTGTTTTTTAAACACCTGAAATTGACACTGAAGTACAGTAGCACAGTACTGTACACATTACAATTCATTCATTTCATTGCACACAAAGAAACAGAATCCTTGAAATTCAAACAAAGCAACCGCGATAAACACGTGTGTCTGGTGTGATTGGCTGCGTTAATGCCGCGTGGAGTACAGCAGAGCACACGAAAACGGCGCCGTGATTTGTTCGAATAACGGCTGCTGCATCTGTATAAACTTCATCCATATATATATAAAAAAAAAACAATACATAAAACCCACCCAAATAAATATAAACCCCACCCAAATACATATAAAAACCCCAATACATATAAAACCCCCAATACATATGTAAAAAAACAATACATATATATAAAAAAATGCATATAAAAAAACAATGCATAATAAAAAATACCAATACATATTAAAAAAAAACAATACATATAAAAAACTCCAATACATATAAAAAAACCAATACGTATAAAAAAACAATCCATATAAAAAACCGCAATGCATATAAAAAAATACATATTAAAAAAACAAAACAATTCATATAAAAAACCCCAATGCATATAAAAAAACAATACATATGTTAAAAAAACAATACATATAAAAAAGACAATACATATAAAAAAAAATCCACTTGCATACCTAGGTATTTTAACCACTATTGTTAACTGGCAGGGACGCCGACAGGGAGGGAGAGCCGGGACAGGTGCCCCGGGCCCGGTGTCTGCGGGGGGCCAGGCCGGCATGGCAACTTGGGCCCGACCTCTGGCTAGGATCAGCTGCAGGTCCTCTCGCGGCTGGGCCCCGGCTCTTCCTCTGCTGCAGACCTCTTTCTTACTCTGTCCCATGTGCCTTCAACGCTGGCCTGCACCGAAAGCTGGGCCAAGCTTACTTCCGGCGTGCTGACGTCAGAGTGCCGGCATTGGAAGCTCGACGTGGGACAGAGTAAGGAAAATACCTTGGTACACCGACACAGAGACGCACTCAAAATTATGTCTAAGTGTCAATTTTAGATTAAAAAGCATGTTTGCATCCCTTGATATAATTGCTCCCCCAATTACTGATAAAAATGCCAACACACAATAGGCTCCTGAAGTTAATTATACAGTAAAGGAACTTTATTCACCGTTTATCAAAGAAGGGATTGCAACTGTGAAAAAAATGATGTTCCCCTTCATTTTAAATTGTTGCATGAACATTTCTAATAAATAGCTAAGAAATCTTCAACGCAAATCATTTAAATATGCATTGCAGGCTTCTCTGGTGGAAAAGGTGTTAAGTATGATGAACCCAGAAACATATTCATGGGTAAGCCCAATAAGGTTCAGTAACTTAAGTGGAAAGGCAGCAGCATCATTTTTCACAGTATGATCTCCAGTTTCGATTGCAACCAATTTCAAAAGAATTAAAATCACATTATGTGTACATGAGTATGTCTGCTGCTCATTACATGCTATTCATGGCAGATATCTCAATTCCTCTGGTCCTAAGGCTTGATGTGACTTCTATTATTGTAGGTGTCGGCGCCTTTACAGTAAATGTAAAATGCATTCTGTTTTGTACGTATTGTCATCATAGTAATACATACGCTGTGCAAAACTAAAATGAATTCATTCATAATAATGACATGATAATTGAGACAGAGAAGTGCCTTAATCATATACATGAACAAAAAGGGTCAGAATAATTATGCAATTAAGGTGCAATTGCGAAACGAAGATTAATCACTATTGCTTTTGTACTTCATTTTTATCAAATACATGTACAGACAAAAGGCTAGAAGTAGGTCCCTAAACTAGCAGAATTATGACAAACTGAAAAGCTAATTGGTTCAGGCTAATTAGTGTATGTATATATATATATATATATATATATATATATATATATATATATATTTTTTTTTTTATGTAGCATCTGGTGTTTGAGTGATAGCGGAGTGAGTTATTATTATCGCTATTTTGGTGTATAACATTGACAGTGCACTCAGCACTTTGTAATGGAAGAATTCCCTTTCACACAGTAATTTCCCTTCATCCATGCACTATAATTATTTGTACCTTACACATTATAATGAAAAAGAGAGGTAACTCTAAATGTATTACCTCCTGGTAAAACATTTTTATGAATAAAATAACAAATAATATAATATTGTGTCCTGTATCTGTGGCATATAAAACTGTGTTTCTTTGGCCTCCATTTGCACTGACCACTACTGTATTTGCACATATAGAATAAGCTTTAGAGGTTTCTTCATGAACTTGTGTGATACGGTAAAGATTTTAAACGAACATAGGATCTACTGTACCATTTGGGCCTTATCTTCAAACGGTGGCAGGCTTTTCAAACCTAATTTATGAACCCCTCTCTTTTAAGTATGGATTGTGGTTCTGGCCTACTGCAATATCACTTCTAGAGAATATTTTTTAAATGATTATCGATACTTGACAAGCTTATCAAACGATGAATTCTAGAAGCACATGTCAACCAGAGTCTATGCCTCAATTGTCAATTATAGGTATTAAAGCTGCAGTTCAGGCTCCCATTTTTTTTTTTTTTTTAGTTTTTTTTTTTTACTTCAATAGTTTCAGTTGGGCAATCTCTACTTTCCTAAAAAAAAAAACTGCATAGCTGCCGGTCAATTCGTTCTCCGTCTATTGATCGGCAAAGTTTGGCGACATCTTTAAATATGGGGAATGTAAATCGTTGCTATAAGAACAAGCATGCTTGTTAAAATAGAATACAAGAAAATTGGTCTTTCAAAGTTGTTTATTGCATGAACTGCAGCTTTAAGGCTGTTCTTGTATACCACATCTAAAAATGTACCAAAATAACAGTGCAGGATCTTCATGTCAACTTTCACGGTCACTACAATCTTTACTTAAATCAGGAAAGTCTTTCATGTTTACTTTAACATGTAAGTAGTTTTTTTTTCCTGTTGGATATTCAACAGAAAACTCATGGCACTGTTTGATTACTGACTTGTATATGACCGTTTGACATTTGTTCTTTAGCAAACACTTGGCTTAAACTCCTAATTGATTCCAGAAGATAAAAACAACTATTAATCATTCTGTATTGAACCACCAAACATGAAGTTCAATGGGTTGCCAATATACTTCAAAATGTATACCAATAATGATCTAGATGACTGGGACAGGGCACCAGAGACTTTGCATCAGCTCCAAAAAGCATTTTTAAAGATATTTGGATTTTTGTATTGGGTATTCCAATATAGGAAGGATACTTAACTTTACAACCTTTGCAACTTTCTAGCAGGGCCACGGATTGTAAGGGAAAAGACCCCATGACTACAGTGACCACAACCGGCTATGTTAACTAGAAGGTTAAATGTATTAAAAGAAATGAACAGTGATTGGACGCACATGTAGAGGGCAGCCAATTTAGCTAACACAAGGGAAAGTTTCCCACCATCCCACCCTTGTTTAGAGGGTGGGGTTATTTTATATGTTAGGTTGGGGATTTCGTTATTGTCACAGCATGTGGGATGTTGCTTGCCAGCTAAAGTTGGTTGAGAGTTTGCCTTGTGTTGGTTCCCGTCTTGAGGCATGGTAAGGTAGTAGTAATACCGAGTGCCTTGCAGCAGGGCTTGCTCTAAACTTTGGATGATAGAGTTAGGCTGGGGCCATGGTACCGCAGACCGTGCGGACGCGTAATAAACAGACTGCCTTAAGGCAGTGTTCGCATCCATGTGGCGTGCGGGCACGTCTGCGCGGATGCGGGAGGGGGCGCGCATTGAGCAAGAAATCAGTTGAAACTGATTTATTGACGCGACAGGCCGGTCACGTGAGCGGTTCGCCCAATGAGGGCGAACCAGCTCTGTGACGCCATAAGCATGCCCCCAGAGCACGCCTCCCAAAGCCCAGCACGGCCCGTCAACTATGCCCAGGGAAAGCACCTGCTTTCCCACAGCCTCTGCACGCCTTCAAGCGGGCGAAGGCACCATGGCCCGGGCCTAATACGGACCCTAGTGATCAGTGGCTGGCATGATCGTTTGTTTGAATTGTTGTTTAAATGGTGATAATCACGTTAATATACGCGGTCACGTTTGTGTGATGTTTAATAAATCCTGTGACTATTTTACATCCAAAGTGGTGCTGGAGTGTTATTGGGATTCGAGTAAAAAGGTCTGGAGAAGTAGGTAAAATGAGGAATCTGAAAGTCATGGTTTTCTTCATGAAGAATACACTGACCACGTGTATTTCAGCTCAGGAGGCCATTCCTTCCTGAGATACTTACCTTTGCTGCAAAAATATGTTTATTGGTATTGGCAGAAGATGAGGGTTGTGAAGGTGACATGTTTGTGGGACGAGTAGCACAACTTGTGAGGGAAGGGTCAGAGACAGATAAATATTCCACAGCACAACATGCAGGGATAATGCTGGGCTGACTGAGGAAGTGAAGAGAAAAGGGTTAGCTGCGGGAGGGAATGAGGTAGTGGAAGAGCTGGAGGAGGTAGATAATGATAATGAGGAGCTGTTGGAAGTGTGTGTGGTGCACAAAACTGCACCAGCAGAGGAAGGAAGAGACTGTTGGTGGCCAACTAGGCAGTCGCCAAGGTCCGCAGAATTTTGGGGGCAGCAGCTGCTAGTTTGCTTAGTGAGGGTATTTTCCTGGTCTCCTATAGCAGGTAGAGAGCAGGGCAGTTGCTAGGGGTATGGGCAGTTTCCTCCATCCCAATTGGCTGCTGCTGGGTAATTCAGCCAATATGGAGGAGGTGTAAGGAGCCTGGGGGTGGGGTTTAGCATGGAGCGGAGAGTGGTTAGGTTGAGTCGCTGTCTTGTGTGTCATGCTCCATTCTGTTTTGTGTGTGCCTGGGTCTGTGGGTGCGTTCGGCTCTGTGTGTTCTGCTCTGTTGTGTGTGTGTGTTCTGCTCTGTTGTGTGTGTGTGTGTGTTCTGCTCTGTTGTGTGTGTGTGTTCTGCTCTGTTGTGTGTGTGTGTTCTGCTCTGTTGTGTGTGTGTGTGTTCTGCTCTGTTGTGTGTGTGTGTTCTGCTCTGTTATGTGTGTGTGTTCTGCTCTGTTGTGTGTGTGTGTTCTGCTCTGTTGTGTGTGTGTGTGTGTGTTCTGCTCTGTTGTGTGTGTGTGTGTTCTGCTCTGTTGTGTGTGTGTGTGTTCTGCTCCGTTGTGTGTTCTGCTCCGTTGTGTGTTCTGCTCCGTTGTGTGTTGTGCGTTCTGCTCCGTTGTGTGTTGTGCGTTCGACTCCGTTGTGTGTTGTGCGTTCTGCTCTGTTGTGTGTTGTGCGTTCTGATCCGTTGTGTGTTCTGCGCTGTTGTGTGTGTGTGTGTCCTGTCTTTGAAAGACAGAGAGAGATTGGGGAGAGAGATTGAGAGAGAGAATGAGAGAGATTGGGGAGAGAGATTGAGAGAGATTGGGGAGAGATTGAGAGAGATTGGGGAGAGAGAATGAGAGAGATTGGGGAGAGAGAATGAGAGAGAGAGACTGGGGAGAGAGACTGGGGAGAGAGAGAGAGACTGGGGAGAGAGAGAGAGACTGGGGAGAGAGAGAGAGACTGGGGAGAGAGAGACTGGGGAGAGAGAGAGAGACTGGGGAGAGAGAGAGAGAGAGAGAGATAGAGAGAGACTGGGGAGAGAGAGAAACTGGGGAGAGAGAGACTGGTGGAGAGAGAGAGACTGGGGAGAGAGAGAGAGAGAGACTGGGGGGAGAGAGAGACTGGGGGGAGAGAGAGATTGGGGGGAGAGAGAGACTGGGGGAGAGAGAGACTGGGGGGAGAGAGAGACTTGGGGAGAGAGAGACTGGGGGAGAGAGAGAGAGAGATTGGAGAGAGAGATTGGGGAGAGAGAATGAGAGAGATTGGAGAGAGAGAATGAGAGAGATTGGGGAGAGAGAGATATTGGGGAGAGAGAGATATTGGGGAGAGAGAGAGATTGGGGGGATAGAGAGAGAGAGAAGATTGGGGGGAGAGAGAGAGAGAGAAAGGGGGGAGAGGGAGAGAGGGAGAGAGGAAGAGAGGAAGAGAGGAAAGAGAGAAATAGCACACACTTAAGAAACGGTAACCAATGCCACATCATGTGTCATTATCATCATGATCAAGAGGGAATGGAACAGGGGTAAGAGGCAATTCAATATTATCAGCTTCATCAGCAGCACTCAGTATTATGATAGCACCACATAGAATGATGGCTCGTAAGCTGGCCCCTAGGTCATATGAGTGCGCCAACGTTCATGTATGTAAATGTATGGGACAATGTATGTAGCATATTTGAAATATATTTAAAAAAAACTAAGTATATTGATTTTTAATAGATGAGCAAGCTGGGGGACTAGAGGGGAAAAAATATCTTCATTTTGACTGCGTGGAAAAGTGGGTCAGGTACTGTACAGATTTTTAACCCTGTTTGTTATTTGTTCCACATATAGTATTAAAACTGTCAACTAAGAAATGCAATGTCTATACCTATCTAAGGTAACATGGGCTTAATAATTTAATGCTTGAGCAACAGTACTCAAATATCCTCCTATTACCTTCCAAACTATTCTGTTAAAGCTGTGAGCATGATCATTATAATGACAAAATGGCTAGTTAAGTTACAAGTGTTCACAGAAGATGTGTAAAATAATCAAATAAAAGGCATGGTTACAGGTATGTCAGTTCTATATTTTAAAATTAAAATGTAAAAATTGCCCTTGCAAAGCCTGACTGGGGGTAGCAATATCTTTGGCCAACATTTTCAGAGAACTGGACAGTGATTCAGTCTGGCATTTCATACACAACCTATCCCAGCTTCAAATTGCAAAGCCAGTAAAACCATCCTCAAACTGATGAGACCCTATAGATCGAAATATCTGTCTGTGAGTAACTCCGTGAGAGGGGAACTGCTCCACTTGTCTGGCCGCTCCGAGCTCTGCACGATCTAGAGTGTGGGGGCGGCCATGTTAGGCGCACATGCGCAGATCGGCCATCTTGGAAGTTGCGGAACCATAAATCCCAGAAGCCTTGGGACTAGGTTGTGGCAGCTATCTTGAACGGCTTCTCAGGTATTGTACAGAGACTACAAGTCCCAGAAAGCCTGGGGAAAAGGCCGGGGCTTTGAGGAGGTTGCGCCGAAAAGGAGGGCACTCAAGGGAAGGAGGATATCCTCTGGGACAAGGAACCAGCGTGCTCAGAGGAGACGGAGGTGGCGACCTGGAAGGTTACATCCAGGAAGCATTGCTTCCATGGATTAGGCCTAGATTGTGCCACCTAGGCCCCAGCTACACCCTTAGCCACCTCAGAGGAGTATTGTAGGGAAGGCCCCAGATAGGGACCCTTCCCCTTTAGCACTAAAGTAGTACTGCTGTGCTGGTGGACTGACGTCCACGCGGCGCTCTGCGGCCTGGGACCACGCCACAGGACCCCGAGACATTGTGTGCGACCCTCCAGCTCAAACTGCGAGGAGGATCAGGACCCTTAGGAGAGAGGGGATTTGTGTTGGAGGCCCCGCTATGTGGTATCCGCTCCAACACACCACGCCAAGCAGCACCTGGGTAATGGAGTACCCAGACAGGTACCCAACGTGCACCAACATCTACAGGGGCCAACGCTACCTCACATTTGGGTGGGATTGCTGGGACGGACACCAGGGGTTATTGGTGCCACGCACCCTCAGTACTTTGGGGGAACCACTACGTGTTGGGGTCACTGCACTACACTGTGTCACGTGGTACTGTGTTATATGTGTAGCATTGTTATAGTAAAGATCAGTCATATATATATTGCATGTTGTGTTATTGCTGTGGTATTGGTTTCTGTAAGGGGTTATCCCGCCAATGCTGGGATCCCTCATAGGTGGAGGCGCTGTGCACAAGGAGACAGAGCTCACCCAGGCTCCCAGAAGCAGATGCTTAGGCCTCCTGTGAGCAAACAGGTACAGCAGCACGTGTTGTTGGCCATATAGTTCCCTTAGGCATAGGGAAAGGGGGCTAACTGGCTATGCACGTCATTAACCCAGGATGTGCTGAAAAGCTGTGTAATACGGCATGTATAAGCTTATAGAGGTCAATGTTAAAATTGATAAGCGAAAGGTGACACTGTGTTCATTTGCATGTCATTACCCAGAATCCCTTGCTGCAGTGGAAGCGTTGTATACTTGGAGATATGGTGAAAAGCAGGGTGGGAGACCTGTCTGAGACATGTAAATGTGCTTACAAATGATATTTTTATTTACTGTATTCTCAATTTCAAACCCTTCCAATACACAGCTCCAAATTCATGTTCTGCATGACTGCAACACAACTGGCCAAGTAATGCAAAAAAGGATGAAAGCTGCATAAGCAGATTTGTAATGTGAAAGCACATACACATTTAAAGGATGCTCAGTGTGCACTGCACATTACTATTCTTTATGTAAATTCTACATATGTGGAACTTGCCATGTAATGTAAAACTAACAAAATATCATTATTTCAAGTCACGCAGATGCTTTTTATAAACATTTTTAATACAGGCAATGCTAATTCAGCATGTGTCTACCGATTGGTTGTAAGTTTAATAGTTAGAAGTAGCACAATATGGATATAGTGTATGATTACTTACAATTGTAGTTATTTAACTTAGTGTATCACCCCAAAGTTGTAATGTCAGTGTGAGCAGCGTATAGCAAAAATAAAGTCGTGTCCTCTTTCTCTTTTTGAGGTAGGGTTAACACCAATAACCCGAGAAGAAGCATAAGGCCCAAAACAAATACATAAGTAAAGGCTCACGGTGCTACACCTCCTCAAGGAGTGACTACGGTCCAATCACTAAATATGCATATTTACATACAATGTAAGCCACAAATGTAACTGTATATATGATGTGTTTTCCTCAAAGATTAAAAAAAAGGAAAAGATGTCCATTAAAAGTTAGCACTAGGAATAACAGCCTATATACTACAGTATACTTGTGAATACATCTGAAATGTCTAGGAAATATCCTAATTTAAATGTGTGTAGCCCCTTTCCTTATGACTAAGGGAACTACACGTGCTGCTGTACCTGTTTGCTCATAGGAGGACTAAGGGCTGGGACCCTCTGCGCCTGGCGGCGCGGGCGGCCGCGTGAGCGCTCCCACCAGCAGGGGAATCCTCCCGAGCCGGTCCCAGTCCCCCCTCGCTGCTGGCTCACTACGCGCTGTGACGTGTCAGCCACCAGGGGATGCAAGAAAATTGTGATCCCGAGCGCTGACGCGTCACGTGGTGCGCTGATGAGCCAATAAGCGGCGGGAGCGGGAGCTGTCAGGAAGCAAGGTGGGTGGTGTGTGTGTGTGTGGTTTTTTTTTTTGCTGTTGCTTACCTTCTAGCAGCTCCCTCCTGCAGTCCGAGCCCGTGGAGGGAAGGGGGGGAGTAGCGGGTCCCTCCGCTCAAGCCACGCCTCCCCCCTCCCACTCCCGCCCACCTCCCGCTCCGGCTCCCGCTCCCTACAGACCGCATATCGCGGTCTGTGTCTGTCAGCGTCCCGCCTGTCTGCAGTGCGGGCGCGCTGACTGAGGGAGCAGAGCCTTATGCCTCTGCCACTGTGAGCCTTGGGTGAGCTCTTTCTCCTCTCGGTACAGCGTTTCCACCTATGAGGGATCCCCGCGTTGGCGGGATAACCCCCCACAGGAACCAATTACAGTGAAGAGTAATTCATACACAGGTATATAACAAATGTTTACTGACCCACACATATAATAACAATAACAACAACCATATAAAAATCCCAATGCAATACACACAGCACCCAACACCCCAGTGAGGTTTTCCCAAAGTACTGAGGGTACCCTAGGCACCTAAACACCCAGTGTCCTTAGAACAGTCCCCACCCAAAGTATGAGGTAGCGCTACCCCCTGTGTGGATTGTTGGTGAATGTTATACCTCCCTGGGCACTCCTGTACCCAGGTACCGCCAATGAGTCAAATGGGTCAGTCAGGTCCCACGTCGTGGGCCTCCAACAATCCCCTCACACCTTAGGGTCCTGGTCCACCTCATGGGTGAGCTCCAGTAGGAGTGTCTCACATGAATATCTATAGGACCTTGGCCTGATCCCAGGCAACAGGGTACCGCGTGGCCGTCCGGTCAACGGTGCAAGAACACACTAAGTAATAATGGGGAAGTGTCCCTTTCTAGGGCCTTCCCTGCAACATCTAGCTGAAGGGACTCAGGGCCTAACTGGGGCTTAAGGGGGCAATCTAGCACTGTTCCCTGGACACTACCTTCTCTGTTGCCTCCCTCCGTCAGACTGCCTCACGGTCTCTGTTCGCACCAACACTATGTCTGTCCTCCTAGAGGATTCTGGGACTTGTAGTCTCACAATGCTGTGTCTGCAGAGCCACCTAAGATGGGCGCCGCAACATTACAGTGCGCATGTGTGACGCATTACACTGCGCATGCGCAAGACCTAAAATGGCAGCCTGGGTCCGCCGTGGAGCTCCGGTGGCTCTGATTACCCCTGCAGCCTCCCCGCACCGGAGATAAGACATCACATCTCCTCTCTCCCCCCCTTCTCTCCTTCCACCTTCTCTCCTCCCTTCCTTCCCTTCTTACAGCCTTCCCCTCTCTCGCCCCCCCCCTTTCCCCATCTCCTCTCTCCCCCATTCTCTCCTTTCACCCTTCTCTCCCCCCTTCCCTTCTCCACCCCCGTCCCCTCTCCCACTTACCCTCTCGCCCCTTCCTTCCCATCTCCTCTCTCCCCCCTTGTCTCCTTTCTCTCCTTTCACCCTTCTCTCCCCCTTCCCCTCTCTCTGCCCTTATCCCCCTTCTCTCCTTCCACTCTTCTCTCCCCCCCCTTCCCCTCACTCGCTCCTTCCCCCCATCTCCTCTACACTTCTCTCCTTTCTCTCTGTCCACCCTTCTCTCCCCCTTCCCTTCTCCTCTATCCCCCTTCTCCCCCCCTTCCCGTCTCATGTGACCCTGCTCTGAGCTCGAAAGTCAAACTCTCTTGTCTCCCCAAGCACCAAGCTTGGGAGAGCGTGCGTGCCCGCGCATGAGTGTGGGCGTGAGAATTAACTTTCAGAGAGGTAACCACGTCAAGCACAAAGCGCATAGTGTGGTCAGCGCCAGCGGGGACTCAGTCTAACTTTGGCCAAGTCACCCTGTGCCTCAGGTGACCAAAACATAGATAGTAAAATCATCTGGGCAGGGACTGTGTCTGTAACATATGCTGCGTAACGCGCTCTATACTGTAATTGTGAACTGCTTTGAGTCCCATACAGACAAACAATATAGGAAATAAAGTTATTGTTATTAACTGTTTCTCTCTCTCATCTCCAAAAGCCCTATTTCAATGTTGATGGGAGTAATGTCAAGTTATTTGAAAGCAACAGTGAGGATAGCCTAAAATAACTTGACTTTAACTCTAATCTAATGATCTTAATTACGACCTTCAACTCTTCCAGCAAGGGCATTATTGGCCAGTAATGCCTTGTTCTTCGGAGATTATTACTTAAATAGCGTGACTTTAAGTCTAATAAGCTTAATTACGACCATTGTTTTTGCACATAATTATCTCCGTGAATGAGGTGTTAACCCAGTTACGTTATTTGCTCCGATTTAACAGAGCTTGATGAACCTAGGACCAAAAGGAAAAATAATCTAATACTCCAGCCATATTTGTTCAAAATAAATAAATATGGTTCAAATATATTTATTTAGCATTTCAACTCTACTCCTTTTCTTAATCTCTATTCTTCCACTGTCAAATCAGCCACATACCATTGATGTCTCACAGATTATATGTGTATAATGGCCTGCCTATGTAGACCAGGGAAACCCACACATAATATCCAAATACTTGAGCACTAGATGTTTGCTGTTCAATAAATAGACTGCAAGAACACTTTAATAGACTAGCAATAGACTTGGTCCTTGTACGTGTTTATTGCTGTGCCCTCTATTCAATCTACTCTGTAAAGAAGCACCAGATTTAGTGACTCTTAATTCTTTCCCATTTAAGAAAAAGCTATGAACTCCCCTTTAGGAGAGTGTATTCTAGAGAGAACATCAGTCTGAATAAATGTGACAGACGAGCTTTAGCAGGAATACCACAAGTGAGCAATAGATAGAAACTACATGCTTTATGTGTAAAATACTGTAATTACTGGGGCCAGTGAACGCTTCACAGTTTTTATCTCAACAGAAATCAATATTGCTACGGATTGCAGATTTGTTGTGGAATATACAGCCTGATAACATATCTTATTGATCTGTCCTAGGGATGTTACTGTAGCAAATAATACTTACCAATAGGAGGTTTAAGTAGAAGAATAATTCAGTTGAACCTTTCCATAGATATATTTTTTAGACGCTACTTCAGACACACTCGTCAGGAGTAGTTTGAGTAAATAAGAACATTAAATTACTATATTTAACAACAACAACAGTATATTCTGCCAGCTTTTGATTCAAGACAGATATCACAACCATAGTTCACACAGGCATAATTTACATGCAGTGCAATTAAGCAGACTGCAAGGAGAAACAAGACTAATTCAAGTTTATGGAGAAATTAGTCCCAAGCCTGTGGTTGTTGTACACTGAAACAATGAAAAGGCAGCATCAAGATGTCATAAATTCGTTAAATAAGCCATTTCAGTACTTGGGAAACACATTTAAAAGGTGGCTGAATTGGCATTTGTAAATGCAAGGCTATAAAAGGTGGAGACAATTAAGACACAGGATTAGTTCTACAATCCTCTCTGGTCAGACAAACAAGCACATATATAGCCCTAGGAGATTGTCTTCACAATGGGATCAGAATCAGGGTAGCCTGGGCAATGAGCCATGCAGCCCGATCTCTTGATTGTTTTCCTTACTGTGTGTGTATCATGGCTGCTCTACCAACTAGACTCTCACTCAGGGCCGGATTAACAACTAGGCAAACTAGGTGGTTAGAACCCCCCAAGCACACTCTCCCCCGGGGCAGATAGCTAGTACCCCCACCTCAGGCACATAACTATACTCAACCCCCCTCAGTATAATGAGTATGTACAATCAGTATCAAATTCTCCTTTTTAATGTAAAATAAATATGTAATTATAAATGTAGAATTTGTATTCATACTAATGCACAAAATTAATTTTCTAAAGTTAATTGGGGAGGTGGGAGATGCAAGGCTGAAGTTTCGCCTAGGGCGTCTAATATCCTTGAACTGGCCCTGCTCTCACTAGCTCTACAAATGCATTTTACTTCAACATCTGAACCTCACATAACAAACCATATCTGCAATGAAAATGCATCCTGTATTTCTTCTGATGGTATCACACGGACAAGTGCTATCTGCTGTAAAACCATTTTGGCGGGTATAAGTTAGTCCCTTCAGGAACTGAATAAATATGAAATGCTGAAACGATTATATAAATGTGACACAACTAATGACAGTAGAGAGAAAATGGAGAGGGGGTGGGGGATAAAGACAGAGGGAAACTGACTGAGAGGACTTATTAGCTTCAGACAGAGTTATAAAGCATGGCAAATCAATATTTTCAGCAGTGATGGATCATAGAGCAGGATTATAAGTTTTTGACTCTTATATAGGAAACCATTAAAATATTACTATTAAACCCAGACACTGAGGGACATTAAACCCCCTTGGGCTAAGAATGACAATATTCAACTGTGTTTTTTCATTGCTGCATTTTGTTTTATAAAAGGGTGATGGTAATAGGAATATCTCTATAGCACTTTTCATGTAAATGCATTAAATGAAATGGGCACATCTAGAAAATACACATACAAATGTAATATCCTATTTCCGTAAATAGTGATCTCCATAGGTGTTGTATTGCATTTACTGAATTTTAAGGCATTTAATATTTAACTTGAGGAAAAAGATTGCCACGTGTCCAGATATACTTAAAACTGTTCCATACATATACATAGAGCTGTACCGACAAATATGGAGGTTTTTTAGACTATGTAAAAAAAATATCAATATTCAGTTTAATGCAGTGAATATCTAAATGAATGTATCTTGTGAAACCATAAGGCTCTGACAGGGCTGAGAAGGTACCTTGAGAAAAGAACTAGGAGGAGTGCACATTCTGGAAACAGAAACCCAGAGTACATGATAAGTAGTACAGCTCAACGCCCTTATAACGCTTTGCTTGGGGTCCAAAGTATCACATCGCGTTATAAGCGGATTGTGTTAGAAATAATGTACAATTGTATGCATTGTACAATAAATTATTTAAGATACCAATAATCGTGTTGTAAAGTATTCATAAATATGAAAATTGGGAGTCACGCTTGCATCACGTTAAAAGCGGATTCTCATTGTAACGGATCGCGTTATAACGGGGTTGAGCTGTACTTGCATAGTGTAGTATCGGTGATGAATAACAAGGCGTTAAGGTCCATGTGGGTAACAATGTCTGGTGGACTACCTTTGACAAGTTATTGATAAGAGACAAAAGAATGACTGCATAAGGATGACAAGAGTAGGGAGACAGATACAGTAAGTAGTGATTACATTTTACAAAGCCCTGGTAAGGTCTCATGTACTGCATTCAGTTATGAGAACATACTTTTCCTAGTTGTTTCTCCACCAGACAAGCAGTCTACATAAATGTCATTACATTATCAGTGGGTTGCACGAAACAAGATCCACAATAACTCCCTTCCTCATACTCCTCACTGTAAATTACTGCATAATCGCTGTCAACCTGTCACAAATGATTAAAAATGCTTGTCTGACTTGAACGGCACAGTGAAAGGCAACTAAAATGAAGCAAAAGCTGCAACAATGTACCCGAGTAGAGAACCTGAATTTGTACAAGATATAATACATTTTAAAAATACATAACATACTGTAGGCACAAGCGCACGTTAGGAATAAAAAAAATACGAACAACAAAAAGCTAGAGAAAAAATGACAGTATTAGCAAAGAATAAAGATAGCCGAAAATGTATATTTCAATGTTACAAAGCAAATTGGTAATGCAGATTTTTCCTTACTCTGCATACATAAGCCATCAGTGCAGTTCTTGGACTGCAGCACAGGACCATCACAGTCTTTCCCCCCATTTCGTGGTGGGGGGTTTGCACAGTCTCTGCGGCGCCAATGTGTGCACTCTGTCCCACACGTAGACCATTTGCTCCATGCAGTCCATTCACCATCCTCTGTGAGAGAGAAAAATACATTAAAAAGCAGCTCACGGTGTAAGGAAATGCCCTGGATTTAGCACTTCGACTAAGTCTATAGCTTTAGAGCGAACACACACATTTCAAATTTAATGGAATCCCTGCAAAATATTCCAGTGCCCACGTACTAAAGTAGAAATGTGGGTAACCCAATATCACATTTGGTAAACTGTAAACTTGGTAAAGTTTACTGTTTGGTAAACTTACTTTAAGGCACCTTCAGTGCAACCCTTAATCAAACCGAGTAATGTAGAGCATTCAATTCAACAAAAACGGGGGGGAATGCTATAATGTACAGTACTTCCAATCTAATGGGAACAGACAGCTATGACAAATAAAAAAAATATATTTGGACATCTGCTGGAGCTCCATGAACACAAATAGGTTTTGTTTACCTGGGCACAGCGTGGTACAGGTTATTTTCTGGACACTTTGTCCTTCACAGAAGGCTCCACCATTGAGTGGGGCTGGATTTGTACAGGTCCTTGTACGTTTCTGGTACCCTTTTCCACACCGATTGTTGCATACAGACCACTCTGTCCAGGTGGACCAACCTCCACTTACTGGGGACAGACAACAATAAAAAGGGAATTAATACATAAATAAAACAAGCTGGTAAAGTTGTAAACTTGACACCAGCTGAAACACGGACAACATTTTCACAGCAACAAACTGTTTTATTGGCTAAATAACATTGTAGCACTTTGTACCTGTGGCTAAACATTATATAAATTAGACACATAACAAGGAATTGTACAGTAGTATGTTACCCACCAACAACAAGAAGTAACGAAGCATGCATTTTAAGTGACACTGACATTGTGATCTATATATCATACACTGTAGATTTCACAGACAGATGTGTGTTTTCTGATGTAGAATTTGTCTTCATAAATGTGACTATATTATCATTAGGTTGCATGAAACAAAATCCACAAAAACACCCTTCTTCTCATTCCTCACTATAAATGAAAACTAACTACAAATGATTGAAAGTACTTATCTGATGGATGGTTAAAAAAACAACCCCAAACAAGATCACTAACCTGTAATATGTCAACATCTATTGCTGGCGTACATGCTGCAGTATGTACGCCGAATATGTAACAAGAAGACATACGATTTTAAGCTCTTTTTGGTAGGGTCTTCTTTTGCATTATGTCATTTGCCGGTTGCACGTATTCCCATTGTTTGTAATATATTTACCTTGTATATACCATACATTGTTGGCACTATATAAATAAAATGATACATATGAAAACAAGCCTTATATGTTTTCAGAATCTCCTTTCAATAGAACATTGTCCTTCATATACATGAATTCAAGTGTACATATGTGGTCTTGGAATCTCAGCAACATTCTCTTGACATAACACACTTTTTTTTGGCCTTCAGAAAAACAGTAATTATGTCAATATTAATAATCTTGCAAATTCCTTACCATATACAATAACTGTGGCTGTAGTGCTTCTTCTTTTAGCCACAATGTTTTTGGCAACGCAGGTGTAGTTGGCTGTATCTGATAGTCTTGCTTGTTTGATGATGAGGTTATGATCAATGGTGATATAAAAATTCCGATCCTCTACAGGATCAATCACATCCTCATTTTTCAGCCACTCCACCTGAAAAAAAAAATTACACTTGTATATATCATTGTATGATCACTATAGTCAGAACTCATTTTTTTGGGAAAGTATGCTTTATGGTACATTTTCATATTATCATTTGTTCACGGAATAAAGCGGCAGCATAGTCAGCAGCGGGGTACAGTGGGTGAACAGTAGTTACATTAAGTAGAATGACCTACAAATAAGGGCGAGCAACTGCAAACCGATACAAAAGGTACTGAGGACCCTGCTCGTGAGGGCTTATAATCAACTTCAGAGGTCATTTAATGATCACCATGTAATTGCAGTGCTCTTGGCTACAGAAGTAGACCGAGAGTGCATTGGTGTGCAGAAATCCATAAATGACTCCTTCAGTGTTGTCAGAAGCCATTACCAATAATCCAATGTTCAGAGTTAAATTGACACTAGCAGTATAGATACAGACAGAATATATGCATGGCTTCCATGTCATATATAAATATATTTTCTTGCAACAAATTGGTTTATTTTATGTATTGTGTGTTGAACAAAGGTAACATATGATTACTTATCTGAAAAGGATCTATGCAAAGTATAACCTAAATAAAATGTCTTCGTATTAGCAACTGAGATATCTCTTCATCTAATGTGCAAAATAATAATAAAAGACGAAGCAAGTTATGAGTTGACCAAAAAGCAGAGAACAGATACAATGTGCGTCTTATTTAAAGTTGTATTTCCTGCACAACAAATAGGGATTTCTTGTTCTTTTTTTGTTTATTTTACACATTTCATCCTACTTTAACGTTCAGACTATACAGACACTCTTGTTAAACCCAACAATTCGAGAGGGATGTACAACTAACTCATTGTGCGCCCCTCTGGCAATCACTGGGTAAAGAAGCACAAATTCCACCCAGCTTCTCCATGTACAATTGTCTCTTCCCACCTCCTTCCTCCATTGAGAGACAGATGTGTTATGTCTAAATATTCATCGATTGGTATCAAGAGATTAATCTACATAATTGGCACATTTGTTCCAATTAACAAAGGAAAACTGCCACATGCCACCAAAATGAAGCGTTATGTAAGCATAAGCTACCATCAGCAACTAAGGCAAGAGAGAAAATGGCAACAGCCAACAGAACTGCTTATGCTAGTCCTACTTTGCCCTAGGACATGTCGAGCAATTACTGCAGTGTAAGAAAAAATACAAATGTGAAGCAGCGTAGAATTTCATTACTAAGTAAATGAGTACAGAGTACATTAATCAAACAAGTGATTATATGAATGAAAAAAAGCTATTGCAAGGCACTTATCAGATGTAAACTCAGCCACGCCAAGCTTATGTCATCTTGAAGTTGAATACTTTTGGCAGGCAACCGACCAGCAGGATTTTTTGTAATTTTTTTTTATGAGTAATTACAGATTTTTTTCCCCCTGCAATAATGCTAATTGATATAATTCTTGATGCAACAATGTGCTGGCACCTGTTCCACCATCCTATTGTTTTTATGATTTAGATTGTGACTGTAAAAGCTATTTAACAGTCATGAGAACTAGGCTATGTAGACAGGAACAAAAAGTTAATTGTATTCGTTTCTATCCCGCGTGCGCTCACCAAGTGAGATGCTGAAAAGACGTGTTTATTCAGGTAATGCTACAGCAAAGTGTTGTAGGTTTTTCCTCTTGCCAAATGAAAAAGACGCTGCAATAATTTATCAAACAAGTGAAATCAAAAGCAAATACGCCACTGGGCAAATAAGTGTATTGGAAGCTCTGTGCGGATGGCACTGTGCCCGTGTAACTTAATGCCTATCTATGCTGAGTTAACCAGGAAGTGAACTGCACACTGCATGAAAACTGATTGGGACATGTTGTTTTGGTTAGAAGGATAAACAATGCTAAAGCTTCAAAACATATTATTTACATAAATAACTGCAAGGTTACGACATTGCCAAAGCAGTGTCCGTGTTTTACTTGATAAGTAACAAACTCTATTCACACCTACTGTAGCATATCATGGGGATTGCATCAGACAGGAAACAATTCTCTTAAAGTGTGATACCCATTATCACTTGTTAAAAAACATTCACTTGAATATCCAGTATAGAGTCATAATAGCTATAAAGTGTCAGAGAAAATACTTCTAATATTGGTTCTTTGCATATAACTTGTTTTTAACCCGTAGGTGAAAATATCAGATTTAAGAAAACTGCACAAATTGCAAGTTCTATGAGGGTCTACGAGGCCCATAGGTAGACTTAAAATTAATCTGAAAGAGCCTGGTTTTCGACTGCTATTATAAACGTCAAGTGGGATTATCTCCTAATAATATGAGGTTATTATAGTTTATTTAGGAGACACTATAATATTCTGCAGTGCAGCAGAATGGGAAGTTCAAATGGGAAACAGCCCAGTGGAAAAGAAATTAAAATAAAACAGTATAACTTTTATTACAGATACAGAATGTAAAAAATTGAAGAAATGGGGAGTGGAGATATGAGGTGTAAAGGGAGATGCTATTAGTTTAACAACCAGAAGACATCTATTTTTCTCTTCGTAAAAGGCCCCTACGCAATTTGCTTTGAAGCAATTACTTCTTTAAAAACAAGGTGATAATTCGATAGGGGCCTCTGCTAACAAAGTGATAATGTAGAATAGGGGGTCTAAGTGGCAGTTACCTTTGTAGAAGGTGACGGATGAGCTAGCACATCTGGCAACAAAGAGATGACAATTCAGGATGCCTTTGGATGTGTGAAGGAGGGAGAGGTTCTGATGGACAAGGCCAGGACATTCTAATCGTAGGGTGCAGAGTGGGAAGAGTGGAGAGGGCTAATGTGATGAGGGGAAAGAGAGGGAGCAGTCTTGGGCAGCTTGTCAATTCGATGTGCAAATTATTGTGTAAATAGAAAAACGCAAAGAATTCTCATTTTGTGACTGATAAAAATTACAACATGGACGTGTTGATCCCTCTGACAAATGTATCCATTATCCAGGTATTTTAATTTGCCATTCCATAAACAGCTGAACAAACTCACACTGTATGTCAACTTAAATGTCCTGTATCTTTATCAAATTAATTTGCAACACATATGACTTCTAGAACTGGTTTTACTACAGGAATTGAATAGAAGTGCATCCGTTTATGTAAAGATGCATATAAGGAATTGAAATATGAAGTGTTTTCCGGATTCATTGATATATTATATTCTCGTTAAAATTAATGTTAAATAATGAAAATAAAGTTTAAATGAATTGCAAACCGCGTGGGAGCAAGCGTACTGACACGAAGGCTGTATGTTTTACTGAATGAATTGCATGCTAGCTGTAAAACCAGCAAAATAATTCTACCAGGTTTATCAAAGCAAAAAATTCCGTTGCTTTTAATAGGATACCTTTCTTTGATAAACAGGAGGCTGTTTTTGAACAGTTTTTGACACCGTTTTTCAGCAGGAACACTAACGTAAATAGGTGGCATTGTTACATAGTAGATGAGGTTAAAAAAGACAGATGTCCATCGAGCTCAACCGATATTACATTTACACAACATATACTTATCCTGCATTTGGATTGATGGTATATTGATCCTTCTCCATTGCAAGTGTAGCCCTGGTCTCCAGCGGATCCTAGAGACCCCCTCCTTTGGGACAGCGCGGTCGCGGGTTCCGCCGGAGCCAGCGACGGACCCGCCGGCTGCTTCCAAAGGTGGGGGCCGGAGCAGGGAGCGGTGAGAGCCTTAGGAGGCTCGGCGGCGCACCCGGCTAGCAGGGGCCGCCATTGCAAATATTTGCGCATGCGCAGTGATCGCGCATGCGCAGAAAGCTCACAGGAGCCAGGGAGAAGTCGCGCGAGTGCGAGAACAGGCAGGGAAAGGTTGCGGCGGCCATTGGGTGTTCGCGCATGTGCAGGAGAATCGCGCACGCGGCCCCAATGCTCAGACAGGCTCCCCAGGACTACAAATTCCATGGGGCATAGCGAGGGAGACACCAGGTGCCTGATAGTGGCCAATGAGGGCCAAGGATTCCCAGGCAGGGATAGATACATATCGTGGGCTTGGAGTACGCAGTTCAGTTAGAGCTGGGAGCAAGAAGGGGAAGGAAGGGTGTAGGGAGCAAGTGACGCTCCTGCACCAGGTAAGGTTCCCCCAGGTCCCAGATAGGCCCCAAATCCCCACCAGGTTAGTGGTTAAGTGATAAGGGACGGCTCCAAGTTAGAGACCCTGCCCTTAGGTTCATGGAGTGCACTCTTGTCAGGTCACAGCGGTCAGTGCTGTGAGGGCTGACAAGCGGGCATCGTGTAAGGTTGCAGTTCATTGCTGCAGGGATTCGAAGGGTTAGGTAAGAGTGAGGCAGAGGGGACTCGGGTGGTACGGGAAGAGGTAGTACAGGTGCAGGGGGTCAAGGACCCACTTGCATAGGACAGGTTCCCCGTAGGCCCATAGGAGTTTCCTCCTGAAGCCCTTCAAGGTTGCTGTGCTGTAGGGACGGCCTATAGTACAGCGAGCATCACAGTTCACAGAGTTAGTTAGGGACTCCGCAGACGCTGTGTGTCCGTCCAAAGGGTTGGGCACCGATCATCATCGTTGCTGCCGAGGATATTCGGGTGGGATTGCCCCGGATGGTAGTTCCTGTGTTCACCCGTCATCGGATCCTTTGCGAAGCTCCATTGCAGGCCCGAGCACTGGAGTGCTCGGCAGGTAACCCCTTTTTCAACAAGTGCACCAACGACCTTATTAGTTTCTAGTGACTGCGCAGTCACACATATCCTCTCTCTGAAAGAGTGCGGGACATTGTGTGGGGGTCATTGGACACGGGGTGGAATCACCCGGTGTAGGGGGGAGCGTCCTGTGAGACGCCTTAATTAGTGTCTCCTATTAGAGGGACACCCATTATTCTGTTGCTGTTATATAGTTCATGTTTGCACAAGTAAAGGTGTTGGTTATTATACAAATGGTGTGCTGGTTATTCGTATGTGTCCTGCGAGGAACAATTCCCGCTTTGCTGGGAACCATCGCAGGTGGAGGCGCTGCACCGAGTACAGGGTTACTCATAATACACATACCCCAGGTTCCCGGTGGCGGAAGCTCAGCTCTCCTGGTTGCCAAATAGGTATCGCACCACAATGAGAAGTAGTCAGATACACCAGGGGAGCGCAAACTTTTTGTGCTGCGCCCCCCTGTCTCTCTGCCCCGGCTCTCGCGCCCCCCTGCCTTCCTTCAGCCGCGTCAGATGATGCTGCGTGGGCGTGTGACGTCAGGTCACATGGTGCCGCGGCGTCTATTGACGCCGCATTGCCATGGTGACGCAACACAGACGGCTGAATCCCGGTAAGTAAACAGTTGCAGGGGCCTCACGCGATCCCCCGGCATTTAATTTAAATGCCTGGGGGAAGAGCGCGGGGCCTCTGCAACTGCCCGCGCCCCCCCAGCACAATCTCCCGCCCCCCCTGGGGGTCGCGCCTCCCACTTTGCGCACCGCTGAGATACACCACCCACCCCAATCTCACTTAGGGGGGGGGGGGGAGAGAGGGCTACACAGGTTTGAGCAAAAGCAGTATATTTCTAAAGCTTTTTCTCTTAATGATTATCACTGATACTTTTAATAAAATAACAGGCTTTCGCTGATTAAGTCAGGTACCAAATTAATGCATACTCTTTTTCCCACCTACACAGTTAAGAATCATTGCCTTTAGGGGATATAAAGCAGAAGTTCCAATTAGAAGGCTGATAACTGGAGAAAAGCATAAGTTGTTGAAACAAAGCTAACAGCAGTCATATTAATAATCAATTAGATTGAAGAGCCACCTGATGCTGTGGGGTTGGAGGAGTTTCCATCTGCCAGTGGCATTTTACATTGCTAATAAAAAGTACTACAAGCAAAGTACACTCCTGCTGTCCAATTGTTTTTCCTCAAGCACTGTGAAGAGGACAGGATTTTATCCTGAGCAAGATAGATGTTTATTGCTTATATTTACATTTAACACATCAAATTGTACGGGAACTTCTCAGAGATAAAGAAAAAAAGAAAGGCACAGAGTACATATTAGTTTATAATAGTTTATAACTCAATGGCCATAGATACAGGCAGTATTTAATATTTCTGGGCAGCACCTAGCTTTATTTTTTGTTAGGATGTACTTTCTTTATGTAGCCATGGCTGGGTAAGGCTACTATTCTGCCCTAGGGCTGGCAGTAAACCCTGGAACTATCAGGTTGCCAGTTGTTGGTATGGGGGTTCCCCCTTCCTATGGTACTGCACTTGAGTGACAGCAGAGGGTGGTACTTCCTGTTGTAGCTGGGACAATGGGGTGCCCGTCTCCTGGCTGTACTTAAGGGCAGGACCACCCTAAAGTTAGGTGTATTCCTTCCCCTCTGAAAAAGGCAGGTCACACCACTGGGAGACTGAGATTGGGGCCTTCCCATGTGCTCTTCCCTCTGGGGGAGAGTGAGTGTGGACCATACCTCTGCCTCCACTAGGGAGGTGGGGAAGAGCTAGGATGGCTGCTGGTGCCCTTGGCCTGTAGTGGCAGTCCAGGGACCATCATCCAGTGAATCCTGAGGGAGCTTGTCTTGTTCCTGTTACTGCAGAGTATAGTGATAAACCCGTTCCTGTTTGCAATATACCTCCTGCCTGGTGCGTGACCTTACTGGGGGGAGAGGTAATAAGTTCTACCACGGGAGATCATCTTCAGTTCCTGGAGCCTACGGTAGATGGAGGCGCTACACTGCTAAAGAGATATGTGGGGTATGAACCCCAGAAGCCTGTTCCTGTGTCCCCACTACCATCGGCAGACGCCTCAGCCCTCCTGTTACCAGCAGGTATATGCACCATACACCCTGTAATGGCCCCTGTCTGCGATTGGGTGGGGGAAACACTGTTACATTTAATATACACATTTTGAATAAAAACATTGATTGTGAAGAAATTCCACAAGATAAACAGAGTTGGTATATTTTCTCTCTTATTTAAAGAATTGGGTAAATACGAAGTTGCCTTAAACCTGTTAAATGGGCAAGAGAAAAGTAGATGAAAATGAGTCGCCACAACGGCGTCTCCCTAAGGCTGCGTCCCTGCTAGCGCTGAGTGGGCGGCGCTTGCGGCGGTTACTTACATATATAGATATATTTAAGTCCCCGCTCACACTGTGCGCGTGCTCGTGCATGGGCATACGCGCTCGGTGCTTAGGTAAACCAAAAAATTATACTTTTCATCATGCTCAACTACCCGCAATGCCCCCCCCCCACGCGCGCATACATGCAGGACACCCGGCGCTCATGCTTAGAGCGCTTTCCAAGCATAAGCGCGCTCAGCGCCAGCGGGGACTCAGCCTTAGAGATGCTCCTCAATGTGCCTTCACTGCCTTTGTCCACCAAGCCAACGGGGGCGAAGGTTAATAGCATGAGAACAAGAGCCACTTCAACAACCACCTGAAGCTCATCAGCTCCCCCCCCTCCCCTGCATGTATGACGTGAGATACTGTGTGTGTTGCCATAATGCTGTTTTCATTTCTACAGCAGAATCTCTGGGACAAAATACCAGAGTTGCCCCAAAGGCGTAAGCCAGAGTGTCACCATTTGTTGCTGTTTGCTGCTGTTTGGTAATGTTACAGCTGTTTTATTGCAATCTGAAACCCATCAGTCCTCTCATCCCCTGTACTCAATGTTTCAACTTACCCAGCCTTATAGATTGTAAGCTCCTTGAGAGAGGGCCTCCTCTAACAATACAGTGCAGGCCTATCCTACCTACTTCTAACACAATTTACTCTCGTCTCTAAATGTTACATATGACCATAATCATATCTCTAACTACCCATGAAATGTCTGTAAATTGAATGTAATATCATGTATTATTATAACTCTGGCTTTTTCTGTCAGACTCTTGTGTAACAAAATAATTGTATTTAATTTGAGTTGTTCTCAAACTGACTGTAAAGTATTGTGATGCCCCCTTAAGTGGAGGCGTGTATTTAAAAAATAAATTATGATGATAAATGGCAATGAAATATTTAAAGTGATTACACGATATAATAAACTGAATTCCTCTGAGGATCATGAGTGTGGGTGCTTTGAGTAATTATAAAGCTTGATGTCTTTACTGGTTGACAGTGTATTTTAAGCACATTTTACGTATAAGTGTTTTTCTTGGTTTAAAGGTTTTTGCTGATATCCATCCAACTCTGGCGATGTCACTTGGTTGAATGAACATCATTCATAAAGAGGAAAGATGAGTTGGGTACCACTGGTTGTCATCTGCAGGGCCTACTATGAATAGCTATCCTAGGTCTTACTTACTTCTTACAACACAAAAGCCTTTAGGGCACATTGCTACATGTGAACAACAGAGAGTCCACAATATGTTATCAGTAAAAACGTTGCTAAACAGATTGGTCATAGGTGTTTCAAAGCAAATTAGATAAGTCAGTCTAATGGAGTGTGATCTTAATGAGAATTCAATAAGGTTTACAGTGTTTAATACATAGCTGAATCTCGTTGTCTTTTACAGATGGATGCTAAAAGAATATACATACATGGCTTTGAGGGACGGAGTAATTGGATTACTAGAACTGCAGAAATAATGCAGTCCTTTTGCACTCCTTCCACAACTAACTAGGCCATAATAACATGGGCAGGACTTATAGTGGGGTGTCCCACAATTATATTACCAAAATATTACATCACACAGTCACATATTAGTTGTATCAAACATAAAATAACCATGAAAAGACACTCCTGTTTCAAGATGTTAATCTTTTTAGTGGTACTGCTTTCTTTTTAATATGCTTGACATGCTCGTTCATGAATTAAAATAGTCATAATTACAGAACAAATATAATCATTCTGTTTGGTATAATGCAACTTGAATTATTAACCTGAAAACACAGAAATGTAAATATTTAAAAATAGAATCAATAATATTAATTGAATGTGCTATATAACCATATCGTGAACATTAAGCTTTGTTTTTAACCTTCATTTTCACAATTATTTAATAGACCAAACATTCTTATTTGTTGGGGGGATCAAAGAGTTGCTCCTCACTATGAAATGTTCGCTTGAGCAGAAAGATGACCAAGGAAAAGCAGGTGGTAAGCAATTTAACTTCAGGCAAATAATAGAAGCACATTATTTGCAAGCGTCGCAAACATGGCACACAGGTACATATACAAGTCTAACTCCTTAATACACCTTTCAACATCCTATTTTAGAAGCCTCCACGTGTTAACACTGACCCTGTGAGTGCTGTTCTTGCATGAGATAGGCCAGATCAAAAGGACAATGCAGACTCAGGCTGGAATTAGGCCTCAAATCCCAGTGACTTCTAGCAAGGTGCCTTCTAGTGCTGGAAGACTGCTAAGAAACTATGGCCCTTAGTGTGTGTGTTCCCTAGTTCTCATTGGTAGTTACAAGGAAAATGTAATTAGAGGCAAGAGTGGATGTAGGTCGCACTAAGGAAATGAGGAGGTGCTCAGAGTGCCATCACAACATACTGTACAGAGCATTACTCAAAATATGAAAGGCTTTGCACAGGATTTAGTTATAAGATAGTTATGTTATATTGCAATATATCACATCAGAACTCTCCTGTTCAAAGCCATTACAAGCCTACACTGTAATCTTTCCTCATCCAAATGTGTGTCTTTATGGAATATTGACTTCAAAGGTGAAATCTGGACTAAAACATCTCGATCGGCCACTTCGGACAATATAGACTAAGGGCCTCATGCAGTAAGGCCCGATAAAATCTTTTCGCCAAGTGTGGCGGATAGGTGGGGGATCGGCGTTTTTTTGGCGATTTGCCCTCGCAGTATTCAGTAAGGGCCGAATCCTTCCGATCCCTGTCTAAGCACTGCGAAAACAAAGCTGCCGATGAGCCTGTGCCGATACAGGCTGGCTCCCGATAAGCCTTCCGATAGGCCTTGTCTGCCGATAGATGTTTGCAGCAGAGAGAGACAAGCCGCTCTCTCAACGCAAACATCGGCAACAAATAAAGTATTTTTAAACAACTTTTATTCAAAGTGTACATGTGCAGGGGGTCTCCGGAGTTGAACCGCATTGGTTTCAGGTCGGGGGACCCCCTGCTTCCCGAGATACAGGCCCCTTTATGAGGTGCCGGTATCCCTCTGCATTTAAAGGTCCCGATCACGTGACCGCGGCCTGTAAACAAAGCAGAGGGATACCGGCACCCCATAAAGGGGCCTGTATCTCGGGAAGCAGGGGGTCCCTGGACCTAAAACAAAAACGCTTCAGCTCCGGAGACCCTCTGCACATCTACACTATGAGTAAAACACACACATCAATAAAGACTCGTTCCTTACCTTACAGGGTATCTGCTACGGTAGCGAAGCAGCATTAATATTTATTTAATAATACTGTACTGTGAGCGGGGGTCCCCCGAGCTGAACCGCATCACTTTGTGGACCAGGTACCCCCTGCTTCCCAAGTTACAGGCCACGGAATGTGTCATCGGGTGGCAGTGTCGCCGCCATCTTTATAGCGTCCCATTCGCGACGTGCCCGCTATAAATATGGTGGCGACACTGTAACCGATGCCCCAAACCGGGGCCTGTAATTCAGGAAGCAGGGGGTCTCTGAGACACAAATTAATGCAGTTCAGCTCAGGGGGCCCCCTGCTTCCGCACAATATTATTAAAGTACCATGTGACAGAGGCTTTCGATGACGTCACATCCTTTCTCCCCCAAGCCTCTGTCACATGGTAGTTGAACCAATCAGAGTAGGGATAGACTTCCCACGCTCTGATTGGCTGCCGTACCATGTGAGTCCGGCCATGTGTCTTTTCATGACGTCATCTTAAAGGCAATTGCAGCAAAACCATTCTGATTGGCTGTGCTGTCATTGCCTTTAAGTGACGTCATCATTTTTTTTTACATCGGCCAAAACACATGGTTTTCACGGCCCAATTAGGGCCGTGGGAACCATATGACGAAAATGTGACGTCATAGGCCTTTAAAAACCTATGTCGTCTCATTTTGAAGCCAGACGCCGAGGAGGAAGGACCTCCTCTGAAGAAAGAAGACCAGGGCGTGGCACCGGACGGCAAGAAGACCCCGGAAGAAAGCAGAAGAATACAGATGAAGATGGATTACAACTAGAAGACCCCTGGATTGTCGTGTTTTATTATTTTAATGTTTATTATTTTATGGTTTTTTATTTTATGGGTTCCTGTTCGTGGATTGGTTCGTGAGTAAGCTGATCAACGGGAGTCGGTGGGGGCAAGTAATGGTAAGTTAAATAAAGAAATGTATTTAATGTAACTGTGTTTTTTTTTGCTTTTTCATGTCTTCATTTTTTTTTTATGCATATCATTTCTTGCCACTGTATGTATGTATGTATGTACGTCTAGAGAGATATATACATAGAGGGTAAGAAATGATAGTGTTTTTAAAGCTTGATTTTCTGTATTGTAAATCATTGTGGCTATGCTGCTATGCATAGATGTGTGTTAAATGTATTTTATTATTAGAGAGATGTAAGTTTTGGGCTGTATGCTGTACTGTAGGTTATGGAGAGGCTTGCTATAGTATATTGTAATTGTTGGTGTCCTTTTTTGTATGTTTTGAAGTTGTTCTCTGTTACGATAGCTATAGTTAATTGTGTAATTGGGATGGATGGTATTTTAATTGTTTAGGGATGTAATTCATGTGTGTTAATTCATTGATGGTGACTTTATTTGCTGACATAATATACTTTTTGTGATGTCAGGCTATTTGAGTTGGATTACTGTATTGTTAACATTGATTTGCAGCGTGTACATGTAGTTTACATGTTATGCTACATGTATACACTGTAAAAGCAATGTTTTAAGTGGCATTTGAGCCTTCAGATTGAATGATTAAATGAGATTTGGTTAGGAAATTGCTTTTTAATTCATTGAGGATGTTATGCATAAGTGGTGTTGCCATTGCAGGATGGCTTCACCCCTTAATTACCTTTGAGGTTAGTACCCGATAAGGTGATTAAGGGGTTCATTGGTATGTTAATGTAATTGAGATGTATTGCCTATTTATTATTTTGGCAACGGATGATGCTGGCGACGGAGCCTTCTTATTGATGAGGTTAGTAGAATTTTCTTTATTTTATTTCGGTATGTAATGTGTTTAATAATGGCCAAATAATGTATTATCCCTATGTGGATAATAGTTATTTGGCACATTATTGTACTGTATGTGCTGGGGGAGGGGGTATTGGCCCCAAGGGTATTTGGTAGGACTCCCCTGTGGGTAGTGGGTGAGGGTGGTTGGGGGGGTTAGTGGGGGAGGGTATGTGGGTGATGGTGGGTTAACCCCTTAATGACTGTAGCGGTTAATAACCGCTATGGTGATTAAGGGGTTAGGGGACATTACATTGGATGTTTTAATTCTTGAGTCTGTTTTGCAGAAGCGTATGGGGCATGGGCAGGAGGAAGATGAGGATGGCCTTCATCGTGGCAGCCGGACATGGGTGGTGAGTACTATATGTATTTAATGTATTTATTGTTGTGTATGTATTTTAAATGGACAACTGCACTATTATCCATTTGTGGATAATAGTCATTGTGCCCATTACTATACTGTATGTTAGGGGGGTATAGGTGTTGTTGGGGTCATATATATATATATATATATATATATATATATATATATATATTTATTTATTTAGTTAGTGTGGGGCTGGTGTTTGTATTTTTTATTATTGTGGGTAGTGGGGGTGGGTGAAGGAGGTAATAGCCCCAACGGTGGTTGTTTAGGGCTTGCGGGTGGGTAGCGGGAGGCCTTAACCCCTTCATGACCGTAGCGGTATTAACCGCTACGGTCGTGAAGGGGTTAAGTGCCCCCGAAAGCCCCCCGCAAGTCCTAAACTCACACCCAGGGCCAAATACCCCCTTCACCCACCCCTGCTAGCCACAATAAAGATGGCACGGTGGGTTAACCCCTTCATTGCCTTAGCGGTTAGCCGCTAAGGTAATGAAGTGGCCTTTAAATGCATTTTTCCTGCCTCGGATGCATGCCGGGGGGCTCCGTTGCGGGTATCAGCTCCGGAGACCCCCGGCATCAATCACAGGCAGGAAAAAGGGCTGATTTTTTCTAAGTGTCGCCCCGGCCGATGCTTCTCCTCCAGCAAGTTGCCAACTTTAGTTGGCGGGACAGATTGGCCATAAAATCTCCAATCTGGAGTGCCGATCAGCACCGAAAAGCTGATCGGGGCTTCCTGAATTCAGCCGGGTTCAAAAAGTGCCGATAAGTGGCTTATCGGCAGCCGTCTCCCGATAAGTTCTTATCGGGAGGAAAAGTTGCCGATAATTCCCACTTATCGGCGCTTACTGAATCAGGAAGGAAAAAAATGGCTATAAAATGCCGAAAAAGCCTTATCGGGCCTTACTGCATGAGGCCCTAAGTCCCTAAGTAGGAGAAGCTATAGACTTTCTCACGAAACCTAGTAACAGATCGTTAGAGAAAGATCACCCTTCTAATAAAAGACGACTTAAAGAAAACATTCACTGAGATATTAAAATGACCATGTAATCATTCAACCCACCAAGTTACATGTCGTCTTTTCACTTCTTTTCATTATCTTACTAGCCTTAGCAAATGGCACTAATATCGCATCACATTAAGGTATTCATATTCATTAGTGTTCTGGTCTTTGTGCCGTTAATAGAATTGAAAATACTCTACAAAGAAGAATTATTAAGCTGCTCTCAAATCTGGATGTTTGATCTTCTGCATGACTTCAATAGTAAAACAATAAATAAAAAAAATTAGAATAGCTCTTTTGAACGTCAAATGTGCATGCATTTCTTAGCTTGCCAAGTGTTAATTGGGGCCTTCTCTAAGCCCTGGTACAAATGCAATTCAAAGTGAAATAGCTGGCAATCATGAATTCTAGGCTTCCTAACAAAGTGCTCTAGTATGTTGTGAAGTATTAAAAGGAACAATCATCACCTCTTTACACAAAGTCTTTACATCTTCATCTTCTTGAGATGCCCTCTGAAGCTCGCCGGCCACCTGCTCTTCCCTTATATTGCGATCAGAGCATAGCTGGCCAATTATAATTACACTACAAGAAATGCTCTTTCAGTTGTTGCTTCATTTAAAGCAACGGGAAATTGGAATATTGGGTTTCAGGTATTTTCTGCTACATAAAGTAACAGTATACACATTTTAAATTGGGATCACCTTTATTATACAGTACCTGTTGGTGGTGTAAATTGGAATACATGTGGATTTTGAAAGTAACCCTGCAGGTTAATGGAAAGTATTTGGTTACTTATCCCAAATAATTAAAATGTAGTTCTCGAAAGTAGCTACAGTACCCACTAGGCACACTTATTAAATATGCACAATAGCATTAAGGTGTTTATGGTAAATTAACAAAGCAATATACAGTAAATGACTAATTCTCACACCAATTACCTAGCTCTTATTTTTTTTTTTTACAAACTCATTATTTTCCTGTTTAATTTTGCATTTTGTGACACTTTCCTGTTTAATTATTCCAATGCTAGAGTGGGCTAAAAAAAATTGAACACGTTGGGATCTCACATGCACCTTTTATTCTTGAAGAGGTTAATCTGTAACCCCGCGCCTGCCAAGGTTCACACTTGGGACACACATAATGTGTGTGTACACACAGATCTAAGCATCGGCAATAAATATGTCGCAAAGTGTTGTGAATTCTCAATAATATAGCAAAATTATTATCGTCATTCCTTACAACAGGTGAGCATGTTGCTCTATGTTGAGAAATGAAAAGATAAGATCAGAATACAGCAGAGATTAACATTACAGCTGTTGTGAAGATGACTCGCTGCATAAAATGCAAAGGCTCAGTCGAAAACATTAGGAATAAAAAAAAAAACAGGATAAGATTGGATGAAAAAAAGAACTGTCCCTACAGTACATTTCAGTAAGCCGCTGTTGGGTATTTTTCTTACATTCTCATCTAATCTGAGCTCTTTGAAAAGTGATTTTGCCTATTTTATTGAGAGCAAAGACCTTGTTGTATTTTATTTTAACAGGCAAAATAAGACATTTAGCTGGCAAACAAAATAACAGCAGTGGCAGTTTACAGTAATTTTTTTTACATCAATCAGATAGAATGCAATTTCAAGATGAATCAATTACAGATAACTAAAAAAAAAAAAAAAACAGGGAGATGTAAGGACAATGCATTATTTGTTTCTGTGATCAGACTTTGGAACTCCTTTACCAGATTACCAAAAATGCCTATCTTTTGTGCGATATACTTATTCCTTTTATGTGATTAAACTCCTGAGGTATATGTCATTTTTACATTTCCAAACACATTTAGAATACTTGATATTATGACTGAATGATATTTCAGACCTGCACTGAAATCCTATCCAGCCTGTTTGCTATGGCCCTATATGTAAAACGTGTTAAAGAAAATGATAAATAAGTAACATACAGCATCTACCCCGTGGTTCCTACTAATTAGCTGTGAAGTAATGAATCAAATCTCAACCAATCTACTGTACCAGAAACCCAGTAGTTAGGCATCCATTACCACACATTCATCATGGCTCACCATAATTCACTTTATCAATAACCACCAATTAGCACAAGCATGAACACTTGCTACCCACCTCAGCTCCCGGGATTCCTTCAGGTGGGCGACACTGAAGAAGAACTTCTTGTTCCAGTGACACTTCCTTCCCAAGAGGTTCCTGTTCAAAAGTCTTCCTTAAATCTAGAGAAAAAAAATGTCAGAAAATTACTTTCATATTTCTCCTTTATATTTTTTCCGGTTTCACTCTTAATGAGGGTTGTTTAAGAAATTCTCCTGATTGCCCAATTTGTGCAATAAACAGCACCAGACTGGTCAGAAAATAATGGACTTTTTACCAACCTGACTTCTGCCACCAAAACTTGGGTCTCTTTTATTTATTTATTTTTAACTTCGGTAGAACCATGCGGTTTTGTGGAGCTCCCTTGCGGTGTACACAGCTCTGGGTACTCCCAGTCCCCGATTGCCGGTAAATGGACCTTACATTATTTGTAATTTCTCTGGAAATACCGTATTTCCTTAATTCTAAGATGCACCTTTTTTCCCATTTTCACATGTCTGAAATAGGGATGCGTCTTTAGCCCGGTCCCTGCTGGCTACTGAGCACCCGCTGTGGTGGACACTGCAGGGACAAGAGCCGCACCTCAATGGGGCCGGGACCGCTGCGGGAGGCGGGGCGCGGCGCACCGAGTTTTTCAGTGATACCTGAAAATTGAGCTGGCCACGGATGACAGAGCGCTAGGCTACTACCCTGGTGGTTCAGCCAATGAGGGCGAATCTGCCAGGTGACGTCACGGCCGCGCCCCCATCTCTCCCCCATCACGCCCCCACTGTCTTTCCCTCTGCAGCTCTCTGCAGACTGGGGGACTCGGCTGCACACGCCGCCGGCCGCGCTGACGCGCGTGCAGCACAAGCAGCGGGGGCCACAGCCTTAGAATCGATGTACTAAAAACAAAACAAAAAAAAATCTGCTAGGGGGCGCTGCTGGAGATGTCAGCCGAAGATTTTCAAAGTCTGCAGAAACAGCATGACTACGATCCCACCCCATCCATGGCATGCAGAGAGATTGGAGATGCCTGCCAGGGAACTTCACATTGCCCAGAAGCCCCCCCCGCCCCCCAAAATCCTCATGTGAACTGCAGTGGTAGCTATGTCTCTGTGTGTGTGTGTCTGTCTGTGTCTCTCTCTGGGTCTGTGTGTGCGTCTCTCTCCTTTTCTCTCTCTGTGTCTGTGTGTGTCTCTCTCTGTGCCTGTGGTGTCTGTGTCTGTGTGTTTCTCTGGGTGTGTGTGTCCCTCCATTCTCTCCCTCCCCCCCTTCCCTTCATTCACTCCCTCCCCCTTCCCTCCATTCTCTCCCTCCCCCCCTTCCCTCCATTCTCTCCCTCCCCCTTCCCCCTCTTCCCTCCATTCTCTCCCTCCTCCCCTTCCCTCCATTATCTCCCCCCCCCCTTACCTCCATTCTCTCCCTCTCCCCAAGGCTCAACAAAGTATCCGGCCGCTCCTCTTTCTCTTACCGTGCACCCCAAAACTGGAACAACCTACCAGAGACTCTCACATCCACCACCAGTCTAAGTTCTTTCAAATCTAAGGCTGTCACACATTTTAATGTGGTCTGTAACTGTTTCATACGCCCATAATACAAATTATCTTTAACTGTGCATGCAATGTCTTGTATATAATGTATACCCTGCTCATTATGTAACTGTATTTGTAAACATGTATTATTTGTCTTAACTCTGTGCCCAGGACATACTAGAAAACGAGAGGTAACTCTCAATGTATTACTTCCTGGTAAAATATTTTATAAATAATAATAAATAATCTGCTGCTCTCTCCCCATTCTGTGTCTGCCTCTCGCTGCCCATTCTGTGTCTGTCTCTCTCCCCATTCTGTGTCTGTCTCTCTCCCCATTCTGTGTCTGCCTCTCTCTGCCCATTCTGTGTCTGCCTCTCTCCCCATTCTGTGTCTGCCTCTCTCTGCCCATTCTGTGTCTGCCTCTCTCCCCATTCTGTGGCTGCCTCTCTCTGCCCATTCTGTGGCTGCCTCTCTCTCCCCATTCTGTGGCTGCCTCTCTCTCCCCATTCTGTGGCTGCCTCTCTCTGCCCATTCTGTGGCTGCCTCTCTCTCCCCATTCTGTGGCTGCCTCTCTCTCCCCATTCTGTGTCTGCCTCTCTCTGCCCATTCTGTGTCTGCCTCTCTCTGCCATTCTGTGGCTGCCTCTCTCTCCCCATTCTGTGGCTGCCTCTCTCTCCCCATTCTGTGGCTGCCTCTCTCTCCCCATTCTGTGGCTGCCTCTCTCTCCCCATTCTCTGGCTGCCCCTCTCTCCCCATTCTGTGGCTGCCTCTCTCTCCCCATTCTGTGGCTGCCCCTCTCTCCCCATAGGTTAATGACCCTGCTAGATTAAAAAAAAAAAAAATCTGAACATTTAATATAGTGGGATATTTTTCCCAATTTGTTTTAATTAGATCAAGGGTGCATCTTAGAATCAATGGCGTCGTACAATCGAGGAAATAGGGTACAAAAAATGTGGCCATAGAGTCATCAGGAGATGGTACTGTGGCTTTCAATTGGCTACCAAAGTGTTTTATGGTGGACGACCGACTTGTAAATATGGGCCATTATTCATTTTTCATAGATCTGGGGCTGCTTATTGTCTCTGTGTTTCAATTGGAGATATATATAGCTACCAATGCATTCAAGTTGAGGATTGATTTTCTATGTAATCCACCCATGGATTTATATAAAACAAGGAATCTGATGTAGTTCAGGATGCAATGGGGGAGGTGCATTGCAGGATATCATACCCCTATATGGAGTTTACTGCCATTTAAGTCAATGTGTTAACACAGGACCTGGGTGTTATGCCCTGTACCAGAGCTTGATTAATCTGCCTGGTCATTGTCCTAGTACCTGGAGTCAAAAAGTGACCTGAGTGAAGTGCAGTCAAGCTTATGCTGGATTTGATCCAATGTCTGCAACTTTATAGGGAAGTGATCTTAGTCAAAGGACAATCCTTTTTAACATACTTGCGGAAACCTTTTCTTAGTACCAAAAGGTAGATTTAACATGGATTGGGAATTTGTTAATTTTTTTTAGTACTTCAGCATCTGAGTAGCAGAGCTACATTATACTTTAAGATGGTAAATTATTCTTCAGGCCTCTTGTATATTTTTATGCAGCTGTGTAGGTTAAATTAAAACAAACATATAATCACTGCGCTTCTCCATGTAAAGAGCATGCAGCTAGTGAAGGAAATGGCCATACAAATGTGCAAAACAGAAAGTGAATCCTTGCGCTTCTCCCTTTGGGATAGCAATCAATGGGGAATATAAATATATGTACAGTATGGTGTAAATACCTATAAGAAAAAAGGAGACTTTTGGTATACATCCTTTGATCAAATAATGCCAAGCCTGCTAACCACGTCAAGGTAATGAGACTTACCTTGACGTGGTTAGCAGGCTTGGCATTATTTGATCAAAGGATGTATACCAAAAGTCTCCTTTTTTCTTATAGGTATTTACACCATACTGTACATATATTTATATTCCCCATTGATTGCTATCCCAAAGGGAGAAGCGCAGGGATTCACTTTCTGTGTAGGTTAAAATGTAGGACATATTTGATCATTTCTAAGCAATGTGATAAGAGGCAAACCAATTGCCTTCTAGGCAGAGTTAGTGTAAGGTTGACTACTATATAATAGTCTGGAGATCGTCTTGAAAAAAAGAACACTTGTCAGACGAAAACCTAATGTACATCCTATACGTCTAAAACAATGACATCTTAGACTGAAGAAAAATATACATGCAAAGTGATGGCGATTCATTTTTTAATTCAAAAAAAGATACGTCTCTAAATGAGAGACTTTGTGGATTTCTCTTTACTTTTATTTCTTGTGCATCACATAAAAGAGAGAATGATTTAAAAAAGCAAGACATTTTTATACACAGAAACTGGTAATGCATACGCTGTAGATACAGATATATAGATGGTAAACATTTCTAATCATATGCCATCATATAAGGAAAGAAAAGTCTGAGTCTTGGTAATGGATTGATGAGAATAAACGTATTAATAGTGTAGGACATCGTGTTTGGGGTCAATTTTAAGAAGTCACACATGAATAAAATAGATAAAATCGACACTCAAGCAGTTTACTGATGCGGCCGGGCTGAATCTAATGCGGCTGCCCCCGCAGTTTAAAAACAGCGCTTTCAATAGTTATCGCCATTAGCGCTTATCTATTGAAGCGGCCGCCGCGCGGGAAACTCCGTTTTTAAACGGAGAACAGACCCGCGGCTAGCCCGCTATGCTCCTGGCAAGCTTTAGGATAAAGCTTGCCGGGACAGTACGTGGCAAGTCTAGAACACTGGGAAATGAGCAGCACAAACTGTGTGTTACAATTAATAAATACGTTATAGATAGAAGCAAATAAAAGAAACGCGTTAAGTATCACTGACCGATATTATTAATTTCTACAATACTTGTTTCTCCGTGCTTCGGAAATACTGTAGTTGCTTCAGAAGACTGGACACAACAGCAGCCCCTCGAGATGCCCTTTCCCCTAAATACCATTACTTATATTTTGCACTTCAAGGCAGCATGTCAACCATTTTGGTGCAGTTTAATAATGAATAAAAAAGAAAGATGGATTTATTTGTCTCTCCTCTCATTTGAACCTGCTATTTTGGCTCTACAACTTTCACTTAGAATTTAAAAGCTGTATTTGCTGGAATTGAAAGTGATTTATAATCTGCGGTTGATGTCTGTAAGTAGCTAAACTGGTTGTGATAGGATTTAATTCCACATGCAGATGACACCTACAGTATAAACACAATTTAATTACATACAAAAATGTTTGCCAACTTTTAAACTTTAAAACCTATTGCAAATAGCCGAAATTAGAATACAGTTTCCTTCCCAGACAGAGTACAAGATCCAACTGGCATTCATTTGGAAGTTACTGCTATAACAGTTAAAAAATCTGACTTACTGTAGGGAGTCGAAAGCTCCAGCTGTTTGATCCAGACAGCAAGTATTAATACTGCAGGTGCTGAATTGCACTGAAAGATTATCAGACAACCAATGTAGCTGGCTGCTGCTACATGTCTGATTCATGAGGACCCTCTGACCTGTAACTTGCAACTGAGAATCATTCAGATCACTGTGATGGTAGGAGTAAATATGGCTGCTGTTAATATAGGTTAAGTCTGCCATTACCCCTACCTGTCAGTAATACATTGGTATTGTATTATATGTTATGTATATTTGCATGTCTTTGCTTGTTCCAGCACCTCAGGAATCAGGGGTTAATATATTTGCAGGCGAATTGTTGAAACTTGGTATGCGACCTTCCCTGTATTCTTTTATGTTGCAAATGTTATGTTGCAGTTCTACCCACCAATCAGGGCCTGGGCATGTATGCCGCACCTGGCCCTGTATGTTGCAATATTATGTTTTAAGTGTATAAAAATGTGGGGAGGGAGACCCCTAGCAGACAGAGCCTACAGAGAGTACCAGAGGTGATGCTGCGACAGGGAGAAACTGCAGTGTCCACTCCGGTGCTGGTCTCAGGCATGAAACCAGTCCTGTAGGCACTGGGCAAGAAGAGAGAACAGGGGAAATCTCTGCAAAGGGTTCCTGCAACTAGGAATGTAGAGTATCCCCCAGTTGGGTATGTGTGATGTTTGTGTGTTTTGTATATGTACTCTCAATGTATTACTATAAAACATTTAATAAATAAATACAAATAAAGAGTGTAATAAATGGGGTAATATGGAATTTGAGGTACAGGCTTACATTTATTATATAGAAATTATCATTTCCATTTATCAGAGCAATATAAATGCAGTTCTATAGCACGTAACTTAATTGTGACACTCCCTGGATACAATATTACAAAATGAACAATAATAAAAATTTGCAGGAAATTATGTATATTGTGTTTATACGATAACATGGCCAGTGATCAATAAATCTAGTTTTTGTTAGAGGTACTGTTACATGGAAATGTCTTTTTCATGTATTTTTTTTTTTAATGTTTGCACCAAGTTTGCAGCCCAGAGAGTTTGAATAATGCCCTTAAGGATCTTTAATGATAAAAGGAAAAATGTCCCCGTGGATTGAATAATATTACAAAAACCTTAGGTAGAGATATTGCAGGTCGTTTTTGCATCTGGTCAGATGCACCTCACAAAATGTGTGTATTTTATAATCCTATAACGTTTCTGCATTATTTTGTAGATCAATAGCTTCTTTGTTAGTTATATTCCTCTTTAATTTTTGGTAACACAAAACCTGTACGATTTACAAGCCAGGAGTGCATGTATTACTGGAACATGCAAAAATAAAAAAGTATATCTGGAATTTGTCATGTGTGTAACCTCACAAGCATCTATAAAAAGGGAATGCAACACTTTCAATGTCATAAAGGCAAGCAAAATATTACAAAGCGATATGTTACAGGATCCCCTGACAGTGAAAGGGTTGAGATAACACACATAATAAACACTAAAATCAAAATAGAATTTTCCTTGTCCACAATATGACTTGAAAATATATCCCTTTCCTCATAATTATTAAATAGAATTTCAAATGAGGACAATAAAGCCTCTGTGTGGGTTAAAAATGGCTAGAGAGGTATTTCATGGCATGTGGCTGACCTCCTATTAAATAAATATAAGCATCTTCTGCAGCAGACACATTTTTCACACATTCAAATTACTCCTCGGTTAATTCTATTACATGCTCAATGAACAGAGATCTTCACTACATTTTTTTTTGTTTTAATGGACTATAGTACTGGTTCTCTGGAGGGTGAAATCATTTTTTTTTAATCCTGCACAACAAAATAGCTGGTGATCAGTAAGGGAAAAGAAAAAGTTTTCCTGAGTATGATAGAGCGTGCTAATTATGCCATCACGCTGAAGTACATGAAGCGCAGACTTGTGCCATTATCGGTTGGGAACTGCTGTGAATAGAACTGCCCCGTTTTAGATCAGATTAGTCTTCATTTTTTTGCACTTATTAAAAATGAAGAATAGTTGGCGTTCTACAATAAAGACCCGTTCTGCACAGACTGTATACTAGGAGAAAATAAATGATGTCACCTTCTGCTGGCTACGTAATTGTTTTTGCTAATGAGCAGAAGTTGTGCCGTGTATATCTCTGGATACACAAAAAAAAAAACATTTCTAACTGGTTTATGCAGCATAAAGCATTAAATAACGTGGGAAGTAAATATCCACAGATGTAGCAAAACTTACTGTCCCCACTGCCGAACAAACAAAAGTCTGCAGCGCCAAGGACAGTGTCTGCCACGATGGAGCATATGGGGGGACTCTATGCTTCAGAATGGAACCCCTCGCAGTATTAATGATTCAGTGCAGCGACCTCGCGTGGCAGCAGCAGGGAGGTCACCAAGCTTTGCTGTACATGAGAAAATGGGAGCTGTATAAAATTGGCAGACGAGATGGGACAGGTGGTCCTTATCTGTCATTAACACATAAAGTAACCTACAGTATTTCCAGACACATAATTTTAACAGATTATTTTGTTTGTTGGTTAAACTCTAGTACTACAGGCACTATTTGTAGTCACTATTCAATAACAGGTTCCTTATTTTGCAGCATAATGCCTCCCTTATTTATTTAAATGCAACGTAACATTAAGGATTGTGGTAGAGATAGACAGGATACACTGGTGGCTAAAAACAGCACAAGATTTATCAAAGAATATAATCCCATATTTTTGATGGATTTTTTTCCCCTCTGGAAATATGTGCTTTTTTTTTTTTTTGCATCATTTTGTACTCCAGCTTTGTGGCAGAAACACTTTTTATGCATAAATCCCTTCAGGTCTTCAGCTACCTGCAAGCATTTACACAAAGGTACAGTGTAAATACAAATGACTGTATCCAAAGGGCATTAAAATTAGAATATTAAACTTTCATTCAGAATTAAAAAAACTGAAAATGTATATATTTTAAGATTTCATAAATGGACATATGTTAACGGGACTAAATGGGTATATAAACAAAGTATTTCTTTGTATGTTGCAAAAAAAATAATGAAAAAAGCTTTCAATCTTATGGATACATTTGTTCTCATATATTAAAGCTGTAAAAAAACACAACATTCAAAAAAATCATTCTGAGTTAGTTATAAAAATAAATAAATAAAAGTCAATGAAATGTAGCACCTTTTATTGTTCTGGTGCTGTCTGCACCTACAATGCATTGCAACCTTTTCTTGAACTTGCTAGTAAGATGACCATCTGTTAAGTGTTCACTGGCAAAGTGCCAAAAAACATAAGTAATAAAACACTGCTATGTTATGCAATAAAGCTGCTAAAACAGCAGTTTATCTTGGCCTTAATATTTTATAGCCCAGATAAATCCCCATGTTTATGTGTATTGAATCCATTTTAATTTTTTCTGTACCTTGTTTTCATTGGAAAACTCGATCACAGTGGGGCGACTTTTTGTTTACTTTCTGTAACTTCCTGAAAGTGGTAACAGGGCTGAATGTTATAGGATGAGGGGAGGAGAAATGTGTTTTTAATGCACCTGAAAACAGAAATTGCATTGTAAATGCTTCAAGGGTATTTTTATGGTTTTTCCAACAAAATGTTTATTTTACTTGCAGTGAATCTGCCTCTTGAAATAAACATATAATCATTTGCTAAAGCACTGAACTATACGTTTTAGAAAATGCCTTAGTTAACCAAATAGATGCCGTAGATAGAGCACTTGCACAAGTGAACATTACAGCAGATAGGTTTTTGTAAATAGAAAAGATGTTCCTGAGACGACTTCTGACACACAAAAAGGACAAATATGGCTTTCGAGTCACACAAATAGAAAGCCAGTACATCATCACCCAATGACATTGTGGCTTCTGATTGGCTGCTGTGATGCTGACCTCAGAGTGGTGGTTAAAACTCCAACGTTCTTTGCCCTGAAGAAGGGACGAACCACAGTTCAGGGAAAAAGAGATTGTTCTCTGGGACTGGCAGGTAATTAAAAAAAAAAAACATGAGTAGCACGAACTACTGCTTTAAGGTGTACTATATGTGTATTCATAACATGAATATCTTTGCATTGTATGTCAGGGGTGCACAAAGTTTCCCTCATGCGCCCTTGTCTCCTCTCTCCCCCGGGTCAGGCCCCCCCGCCGCACGGCTCCGGCGTCAAATGATGCCGTTGCCATGGTGACGCGTCGCTGGAACTCAAGGTGAGTTAAGTGCTACAGAGGACTCGCGCGATTCCCGGCATTTATTTTAAATGCCTTCGGGTAAGCACGGGGGCCTCTGTAACAGCTATGCCCCCCAGAAAATCTCACGCCCCAAGCTACCCACTTTGCACACCCCTGCGGTATGTGATAATGTTGGCATCTACTCACTCTGCTTAAAGTAACCGAGTAAGTGGCCAACCAATTCTAAAGGAGTATTGTACAAAGGGATTCCAGGAGCAGAAGACATGTTTAAGAGGATGGATATAAACAGCTGCAAAATGTTCCTCAGAATCCACGAATTGAAAATGAACTAGTATTCTGGCCTCAAAGAAAATATTTGGAATATGATATGTCAACATTGGAAATAAGAAGACCTTCTTTGAAAAGTGGTCAGGATGCTGTGACCAGAAGCAAAAATAAATACATATCTTACAAGGTGTTAGTTTCTAAAACACAAACTTGCTTTGTAGTATAATGCTGTCCACAAGTTATGTACATTGGCATTAAGTACTACACTGTGTGAAGCAACTCATTATACAGCATGCAAACCCCTTTGCACATTGGCAATAAGAGGTCCAAAACTATTCTGGTCCTCTAATTTTAACATAAGCCTACCTTCTAGCAATGCTCAGTATAGAATAAGTTTATGCACGCAAAAACATTATTTACAAAATAAAATCTAGAAATGTTTTGTACTCTGGAGTTCTTGTCAGTACACATTTCCATAGGACCAGAAGATATCAGTTACATGTGAGGGTAGTATAGCACTAGGACCTCTTCTCTTCTCATTGTTGTTGCATTATTCATTTGATTGCTTATAGTTAAGACTTCTAATGAAGCTGTATGTCTATAAGCACTATCCATTTAAAATCTAATAAGGCAAATAATCAACAGTTTGATGATCCCATGAAGTAATTGAAGGCAGAGAAGTTAAGTGTACAATGGTGCGGTCTGGCAGAATTAAGGTGGCAACATCCTAATGATGGTAACAATAGAATGCAGCTATCAAACAGTGAGAGTAATGAAGATAATGGGAAAATGCAAGATTACTCCAGTTTAAAAATACTCACATGCTATCCGAACATATGCCTTTCTGCTTTTGGTGGTGCCTGCGGAGCTCCAGGCCACACATTGGCACCAGTAGTCTTCTGGTCCAAAGAGCTCCTCCACTTGCTGCCGGGAAATCTCAATGCTCACGTCTCGGACAATGAGACCTGCAAACACACAGCCAGTAGAGAGTGATTGTTAATGACATCTTTATAGCTTCTTGAATAAACACTAGCAATACTATAAAATAAAAATCTGCTTCCATTGCAGGTGCCAGTACTATAGTACTTGAACCTGCTAAATTGTATTTAAATGATTAATTGTCATTTATTTGATTCTCCAGAGTAATACAATCTCGGGTCATAAGGCAAAAGACATGCCATGTTTCATGCTACGTTACTGGCACATAATAACACAGAGGGAAAGGATATCTCTGCTAAAAGGGTTTTCATATTGAGTCATTCCACGCACAAATACATATAAATCTTTTTTTAAAGTAATAATAATTTAGTGCATTAATTAAAACGCGAAGTTTATAGGATCCAGGCCATTTGACAAGATACTTTCGTCTTCCTCTGGATACACTTCATTTAGGTAAATGGACAAGATGCAGAGCCTTAAAATTACAGCTGTTATAGCTGAAGATGGGAAAAATCAAAGAGACCTGCATATGTTTGTGAACCTCAGTCAGAATAAATGAAAAGGCGGCCTTTTTGATTCGGTTTCAGTCATGCCTTCAAAAATTACCAAAGGAAATTTAACTGGTGGTGTGGCAACATAACCTACTTTTAGGAAACACGTTGGATCTGTTTTCCAAATGGTTTCGCCTTAGAAAATGAAGATATATCTTTTTTTTAAAAAAGGTATCAACAAGGGATGAAAGGCCCCTTTTACAGTTTGTGATTTAAAGGCGCCAACCTTGGCTAGTGCTACACAGACTAGAAGGTGATATTCATACTATGAATGTCTCAGATTGTGAGGCATTGAGAGCCCTAACAGCAATCAAAAGCCAAGCAAGTCCTTTGATTTCCCCTTTAGCCTCATAGAGGTTTCATTCAGAAGGCAGACGATTAATTGCTGTTGTGCACAGTTGTATACTGCTATTTATGTTGCATGCTGTTTATATCTAAAGTGTGGTTCAAAACAAGCCACTGAAGCATGTAATATATTTAAGATTTCTGGTGGGAACTCGTTTTAATGAGATGCATTGCTCTATTACCTCCTCGTGTAATTATTCATTATACTTTATCTACAAATAATGAGCCGTTTCGGTAAAAATATCAAAAATAATGATGTAAAATTAATAACATTTACTATAGATGAAAAAAAAAGTACACAAACATCTCCTGGAGTCTCTCCTGTACCTCGCAAATAGAATCCAAGACAACTTGTTGTCTATTCCAATGATACGCAATGGAGGAAAGTACAAATATAAATTAGACCAGCATATGTGTTTAACCTGCTAACCTCTCTAACAGCGAGCATGGGAAACAAGCATTTCCAGCATGCTATGGGAATGTTTTAATAATGAGGGTAACAACCAAGTTCAGAGCCGTTTGGAGGTTTGGGAGTTGAGGTACTTAAAAATCCGAGTTACATTAGTAGCAGTCGAATGCACAGTCACCTTGCATTAGAGATTTACATAAAAGTAGAAAACTCCGAAATGTTGATAGGAATAGGATAAACCTTGCATTGTGTATCTTATCCTTAATGCAGCAGTGCCAACTTTTCAAACACTTTGATTTGGCTTAGTTCTTACTGTGGTCCCTAAATAAAAAAAGCACCCTTAAAAGAAAATGATTTTGTAGGATGCCATAATATAATCTAAGCAAGATATTAGGCGAAGTAGGTAGCAGCCAGGCAGAATACAGGTGAGTTTAACCTCTGCAACTCATTAAATACCAGAGAATGATTTTCCAAGGTTAAGATCAGCAAAACATTGCTAAACACTTGGCAACTGACTGAGTAGCTGGCATAGCCACTTTAAAACTGTCCAGGTCATTAAGATGTAATACAAGCAAAGTTAAAACACAGTCCAGCCCAATACTAATGCCTTTGTGCCTGTGAAGGTCCTGTAAAAGCTGTATTTTTTCTTTTACACAGAAAACATTTAGTTACAGACAGAAACCGTGTAAGCTTCTTATAACTTTGGTAATTGCAGGTTTAAGGGCAAAGACCATATAATGATTATATGTAACAAAGAGGCCGTCCACACTTTTTTAAAGTGTTACCTGAACAGGGAGTCTCCCAGAGCTGGTCCGTGGTTCCCTGAAGCCCCAGGAATCCCTATTTTACAACATACTTTATTGCAATACACTGAGTCAGTCACAGAGAGCTTCCCAACTGGAGCCATTTTACGTTTTCAATTCGCCTAAATTGAATATTTCCTGATCCTGTGCTGGTATTAAGGAAGAAGCTATGCTACTCATTGGGTGCCCCCCATTCAAGCCATATACAAAAAAAAATGTATTTTTATTTTTAAAGAGCATAGTTTATATCGTTAAACACAGAATATTCATGACCTTGGAGCCTGCGAGGAAGTTCCCCCTCCCTCCCCGCTTGCACATTACCATAAAGTTACATATAAATAAATAACCACACAACGAAGGTATGGAGGTATAAAGGTTGCAGCTTTTATGTAACCCGATACGTGCCAACCCTGTCAGTGTGCTGAAACCCCGGGTACAGGCTGATGGTACCCAAATCATGGGCGCAAGACCCACCACTCACCGGCCCAGCCATTTAGTGAGTATGGGCCCAAGGGAATCACACACAAATGAGCCCTGCCCACTCTCTATCCCCAGCCACCACAGCGCTTTTCCATACCACAGAGTCCCCGTCTGGCAAGGTTAAATCACACTTACCCCCCAACAGCAGCTGTGATAAAGGCAAGAACACACCTTGAAATGCCCACCTCGAACATGTTAGACATCAAAGTCTTTCCTTCATTATTTTCTCTCTCTTTTTTTTTTAAAGAAACATCAAATACAAACATCAACAGTATAACCATACAAGAGTAATGGTATCACCACATAACAACTGACTGTTTTCCAACCCCTGCCCAGAATTAAAAAAACTCCAACCAATAGACACCAGTGTTTGAAAGAAGATATGGGCTAGTGCTAATGGCACTATGTTGAAGTACCAACTTTGAACAAGGTGCAATATTCTCTAAATATTGGATAGGTCACTTTGAAGCTTATGCTGTATCTGCCAAGATCCACCCTTTCCTCTGTCAATCTACTGCTAAAGTTCTAATGCATGCCCTTATCTTCTCCTGTTTGGCTTATTGTAACATACTGCTAACCGGACTCCCTGACTTGCAACTTCTGCTTTCCAATCTATCCAAAATTCTGCTGCTAGAATAATTTCATTTTCTCACAGAACAATCTCTGCTCGTCTCCTCTTTAAATCCCTCTCCCGGCCTTGCATCACCTACAAAGTTCTCCTTCTTACCTTCAAGGTTCTCCACTCAACTGCTCCTTCCTATATATCAGCTTTGATCTCTCGGTCTGTCTGTGTTTGTCTCCTGAGCTCTACCCATAACTGTTTCTGTTGAAACCCTTCCACTTCTACTGTTCTCCATCGCCTTAAAACCTTTTCCCCCTCACTTTCCCATAGCTGTAGAATTCCCTCACACTTGGTATCCACCAAGCACATTCTCTCCCTTCCTTTTAAAGGAAGCATTTCAATAGCATAGACCAGGGGTGTTCAAAGTGGGGGGCTGTAAGATTTTTAGGGGGACGCAGCGGTTGCAGAGGCCTTGCGCTCTTCCCCAAGACATTTAAATGAATTGCCTGGGTATTGCGTCAGGCCTCTGCAATGTCTCCTACCTGGTCTTCGGCGACACATCGCCATGGCAATGCAGCATCAAATGATGAAGTGGGGACACAGGACCCCACGGCGTTATAAACGCCGAACACAAGCAAAGAGGAGGGCACGCGATCTGGTAAGGAGAGCAGGCAGGGGTGCGCAGGGGGGAAAGTTTGTGCACCCCTGGCCATAGAATCATTGCTACTAATCCACACCCGTGCTTACCAACCATCATGACCAAGCATTGCCATATACTGCACTTACTCCCTCTCTGTAAGTCTCCCATTTAGATTGTAAGCTTTCTGGAGCAGGGATTTCCTTTCTTGATTTTGTTTGTTGAATTCTAATGGCCTGTGTTATATTGTTTCTTTTTTGTCAAGCGCTTAGTACACTGGGTGCTATACAAATAAAGCTGTGAATATATACATACACCCGTGCAAGCAGCCGTTCAGGCCGTTTTCAGCAAAAATAACCCGCAGTCTCTGTGCTTCGTGTATCCTCAAACTAGTGTTTAGCTGTTTGCGGCAGAGATTCATTATGCCAGTATAATTCTACTTATCCTGACAGTGCTATATAAAAACGTTAAAATGTTCCCTGGTAGGGTTTCAAAATATATTTTCTTTTAGTTCAACAAATCATTGTCATACTTAAATAGCTAATGATGTAGCATACATTTTTTTTTGCACATTATCACAAACTGTTTTCTATCATTATTAATTGCATACACTATAACAGACTGTACATTTGTTTAGGAGAGGAAAGAGGAGAAACAAGGAAATTAGGGAAGACTCACAAAGTACCTATAAGTGATATAAGAAGTTTAATCAATAAAAAGTTAACTTGAATGGCAGCTAACACCTACTGAGCTCTGATTTTCCGTATCGAAGCTTAATGAATCCCACCCCCACATAGACCCCAATTCAATTTACAGCAAAGCTGCGTCGCAATGTCAGAGAAACCCGAGAGTTAAATGGACAAGCGGCTTCACAACATATTGAAAATGGCCAAGGAGGCAGAGAAAAAATTATTTTGAGTTTATCTTGTACATTTTTCATATATTATGGTATTGAACACAAGCTCAGTCTGTAGTTTACTTATTGACTTATCCCCATATTCTTAACCCCACACCACAAGTAGTTAATTCACTTAACTTCAGAATCTGACAATTCCACCAGCAGAGAATTTCATAACGGAGATCCATCCAACAAAATCAAACAAATCAGTTCCCAAAACCAGCATTCGCTGGTAAAATTAATTTACTTTGCTGTATCCATGTCCTTAACCTCTGAATACCCAGAAAACAAACAAATGATGGGACACAGATTGCTCTTTGGAATTTCAGGGAGCTGTTATTGGATAAACAATAATTGGGAGCTAACTGTACAATCCTGGACCTAATCCCTCTACATAAATAATACACCAGCACCACATCAGAGAATTGAACAAATGTCATGTCACAGTTTTCTTAACCAGTTCAAAAAGTACCCAAGCGTCTGAAAACATTTTATGAGTGGCATTGCCGTAGCCAGTAATTAATCCACGATAATACCGTGCAAGTCGCCACGCACACGGGCACACTATCAGCTACTCTCAGAGAGCTATTAAATCAAAAGAGTTCTGACTGTAAGTCTGCCGATTGAGCATCTGTCTATGTACATCTCCACAATACTAATAGACTGATACAATATAGATTCATACTCTTGCATACACCGGCCTCTCCTACAGTGAATGGTCAACGGCGCCTATTTATATAATCCTTTCACTGGCCCAAGGGCCTGTAAAGCAATGTGGTTAAAGATTTAACATAAACTGAGATATATAATTCAACAATCTCCTTCCTGTTCCAAACTCTAAAGGCTCTGTATCATGAGATGCAATTTGTGCCATCCAAATTAAAGCTTATAGGGACATTTTGAACAAGCAAATCTTAGCAGTAACATAGTTGTCATCTATTTTGCCCTGTGCTCATCACCTTCTGAGGAGGAGTGAAGGAGAAGGTGCCCGCTACATATATTATACCTAGAATTTTATCAACTCCTTTGTAATAATATTCCCTTGTAAGAACATTCTTCACCAATTTCTTACATTAAAAAAAATCACCAAGTCTAATTTGACCAAAACCTATTAATTGCTGTCAATGTTACATGACTTCTTATGAAGCAGACACACGTCCATGGGAACATTCTGTCGGTATGAGGTTCACACCATACTTGTAGGTATCTCTATAGCATTTTGCATTATATCCAGGTCACTGTGTTTGTTTGTAATACTGACAACAATTTAAAAGACCGACAAACCCCTTTTACACTCTTAACAGGCACGGTTTTGATAACAGACATGATACATAGGCATGGTAAAAAAAGAAAAATAAAGGCGCAAATAAAAAATAATAGGCTGGATAATAGCTGCCAGAGGTTCAGGCTTTGTATAAAACTGCAGTAGAAGGCTCACAAAGAAAATCTGTGCACTTTTTATTTCTGGTTCAGAGGATTTACATGCTTTTTCTAATGATCTGGGCTGTCAGCACTCAGTAATGCTTCCCAGTCTCCAGATTAGTACTCATGCAAAATTGAAGCACTTTCGAGGCAGCTAGAAGCTGCAGATGAATCTCAATGTGCAGGAAAGGGTGTAATGGTTCTTCTGTTAGAGGAAGCTGAAAAAATCACGGGGGGGGGGGGGGGAGAAACACAACTAAACTTCAGCCATCTTTACAGGATGTGAAATTACATGGATCATAGACTCAGAAGAAATGACTAATAGAAAATAACGTTAGGTCTGCCTTATTTTTCTCTGTATGGTCAAATCTCTGTTCTAAAGTGGATCTTTGCTATGCAGCCTGGCAGAAAAAGAAATCTAGGTTTTGCAGTTTGATAATGTGCCTCACAAGTCACAGCCAGTATATGCGCAGTGCACAGTGCATTTTTGGCTTATCAGCAATGTGACACAAGAGGTCACTAGGGAGCTCTTTCCAATAACTTGTTTCGCTGGGTTGGCCCTTGATGTAACATGAAAAGTAAAATGAATAAAGTCCCTTTTGTTTCCATTCGGCATTCAGGAATTACAATCTGCCACAGACTGCGAATCTTGGCATACGCAATAAAATATTTCCAAAGCTTTTTTTTTTGTCCAAGATGCTGTCAAAGAAAATATCACTTTGACAAGGATTTCAAGTGCTCTGCCAAAGTACATATAAGAGCTCACCTCACGCCGAGCAAAGGTTTATTTTTTTTCAAGCCGAGGAACTGACAATAACTATAGAAATGGATTTATATAAACTAAGGTAACTCCATTGTATTTATACAGTAGCTAAGGATCACATACTCTTCACACTACTGCACAAATGGGTATTTTTATATTTATTTTTGTGAATGCGCACAAATGTGTTTGTGTGTGAACATACATACATACATACATACATACATCCATACATACATCCATCCATACATACATACATACATATATATATAGCAAATAAAAATAGCACTTGTGAGCACATTCACATGTCTTAGGCCTCAATTATACCAGATCCGGCTGAGCAGCAGTGCGATCCAGTGACGTCACACTCACGCTGCCACCAGGGAGCCGGTGGAGAAGACAGGAGATGAGGCAAAGAGGCGTGGCCGTGAGCGGTTCACTCTCATTGGGTGGAACCGCTCACGTGATGCGGCCGTCGCCAGCCAAGAACAAATCTGAGGATCGCGCCAGGAGACATCCGCCCTGCAGTTCCACGCGGCGCGCACGCCGCAACAGGTATGAGCGCTTCTATTGGTTTTTTTTAATGTTGTCTAAGTGCGTCGCGCCACCGCACGTGAATTTTGGTATAATCACGGCCTTAGACAGGTCTACAACCCTGCTTTTCGCCATTATCACCTAGCATACTGTGCTTTTACTGCAGCAAGGCATTCTGGGAAATGACATGCAAATGAGCACACAGTGTCACCGTTTGACTTAAATTCATTTTTACATGGGACCCTTATAAGCCTATGCTCAGAGCAGTACACAGCTTGCAGCACAGCCTGGGTTTTGATGCAAAGCCAGTAAACCTACTCACAGACAGCTATTTCGACCTTTTGGGTCTCATCAGTGTGAGGCTGGTTGTACTAGCTTTGCAGTTTTAAGGCTGGGTTGGTTTCACCACATTTAGATAAGTTATGGTGGACGAAAAAGGTGACTTAAAACCCTTCACTGTAAAGCATATAGCAAATAAATATAGCACTTGTGAGCACTTTTACATGTCTTAGACAGATCTACAACCCTGCCCTTCACCGTTATCACCTAGCATACAGTGCTTCCACTGCAAGGGATTCTGGGAAATGACATGCAAATGAGAACAGTGCACATATGTATATACACACATATACAAACACAGACATACGCACTATTTGTTTAATGTTAAACATTAATCAGGGTGGCAGCACATGACACATTTAGAAAAGAGATTTCCTTTAGCTGCAGCCTGGACCCAGTGAAGCTGTCATTATGCCATAGAAGCAGATTCCACAACTGTGACATACAAACCCTGCACTTTTGGCAGGACAACACAGGTTAATTTTTGTTGACTACATCATTTTGCCCCAGTTGTGAAAAAAAATGTGTATGTAAACATCCCAAGATAAGAATGACAGGTGGTAGCACACGTACAAAGGACCGTAGAGATATAAAGAAGTCGCCTCTTTTCGTGCCTCCATAGAGTACTTCAGCTAAGTGCTGATTGATGGGGATACTCTGGGCCATTGCTTTTCTAGTTGTGCTCTAATCCCTATTATTTTAGTACACAATACTGACTAATGCCTTCTCCTACAAACCATTAGCTTCCAAAACTAAGAAGGCCATTCTTTCTAACACTTTTACAGTGAATGAAGTGCACTCAGTGGTACTGGTTACCACTGATTTTTTTGTTTTGTTTTTTCATTTTAAACCTTTAATTACTCATTCTTTTTTAAAGAAAATATCTTAAAGAGGGCCTCTTCTTTGTTATTGTATAAATATACCAGATATATCCCTTCTAGGACCAACGAGTACTAATGGCAATGACACATATAGGTATTTAAAAAAATATTATTTGTAAAAACAGCAAACTGAAACTTGGGAGAGGTTTAATTTTCATGGGCTACTTTTTGTATAATATGTGTGTGCTCAATACGAATCTATAGCCCCCTCTCTCCAGGAACATCTGTCTTGGTTCGGCATTGGAGGGGTCCCACCCCAGCAGTCCAACCCGGAAGTTAGACACAACTATTGCTCTTGGACACCTGGGAGGTCCCCTTTCCACTGTTGGGTTTAGCCTGATGGACCCCATACAAAGGGCTGCAGACAGATTTACTGGGACCCAGGACTAGAGTTATGACTGGGGCCCAGCGGCAATGAGAGGACCGGCAGCCAGGCAAAGAAGTTGGATCCGGCCAGAGACCGTGTCCAATTTCCAACGTCCCGCTCTCCCCCCCTGTTGGCAGCCATGCCCATACACCTTGCTCCACAGGAAGGGCCCATGAGATGATAGAGGGGGAGGGGGACTCCGAGAACAAGGAGGGAAGGGGACTCCGAGAACAAGGAGGGAAGTGGACTCCGAGAACACAGAGGGAAGGGGACTCCGAGAACAAGGAGGGAAGGGGACTCCGAGAACAAGGAGGGAAGGGGACTCCGAGAACAAGGAGGGAAGGGGACTCAGAGAACAAGGAGGGAAGGGGACTCCGAGAACAAGGAAGGAAGGGGACTCCAAGAACAAGGAAGGAAGGGGACTCCGCGAACAAGAGAAGAGGGAAGGGTGCGCAGAGAAGGTAGGGCGAAGTCTGAGAGAAAGGGGATCCCTCTCATTTTCATGTACAGTGGCGGCCGCCTTTAACCTCCTGCGGCCGCCACCGCGGTCTTTTTAAAAGCGCGGGCAGATGCGGCGTTTTTTCTGCTGTTTTCCCACACCGCGGGCGCCATTAGCGCTTGTCTGATGATGCAGCCGCCGCGCGGGAAACTCCGTTACAAACGGAGAACATCCCCGCATTTTTACGGGTAAGCAGGAGGATTAAAGGGGCCGCAACAGTAGGTCAAAGAAGAAACCTGTGAGTATTCAAAAGCTATGTACAGTACACTATCATTTATTATACCGTGTAGGAAGAACTGTAAAATATATCAGTACTTACACATTTACACTTCTCTAGGACAATATGGCTACTAAAACGTACCAATCATGTAAATAATATCAAGGAATAATTCTAATAACTAATTCCCAAGAGGAGGATGCAGTGTTCATACACATGGAATGCAAAAAATTGAAATCATCCTGCCCAGAACTGTAAACATTATTGTGTAGTTTAGTCCAAGAAAGCTGGATTAAGAACATTAATGTGCTATTAAGAGGAATTAGGCCTGGGTGAAGATGATCAAAATCCACTAAGTCTCTCGGGGTGGTCTAAATGTAAAACTTTTATCCTACTGCAAAAATACAGTCATTGTATTTCTTTTTTATTTAACCTGGGGTTTTTTTTGTGCATGTTCAGCAAGTTTATGTACTTCTCTGTTTAAAATTCAACACTAATGAGGGCTAGAAATGACAATGCTAGGGAAAAGAATGAGCTATACCTCAGAAATAGCATCCCATAAATCTAAATCAAACTAACGGTATACAGATTTCCACTCTAATTATCTTCCTGTTTTGCAACAGCAATGTTTAATATCTAAAACACTAACGGTTCCCTGATTTAGGTCCAGCAGGTACTTTCAATTCACAACACTACTACACAGAAAGCATTGTGCATTTGAACTGCGTGTGTAAATAGATGAGCTGAAACATGACTGCTAGATTCCCTGACATCATTTAAAAACAGCCGTCCCACCCAAATCCCAATAAAACACAGACACCTTATTTGGGGATATAAACAGCAACAGCATTTACACACATAACATTGCCAACTCCATAATACACACAAACCAATTTCCATCATAAGTGCCAGCCACTGAACCGAAAGCCACGTGGGCATGTGAAACCATAATCATCAAAGGTTAGCCGCGCAACCCATGCAGCAAAGCTGCAGATGTTGTGGCTACCATCCCCTTTAGGGGCAAAACATCTTTCCATCTTCTATTACATGCCTTGACTGGCAAGGACTCTCCCCCCACACTCCGCATACATAATATAAATAACAGTCAAAACATACAGAACACCTACAAGCTCATATTGAACCCCCAAAATACCCACAACATATATATAAGAGCGCACTCCCTCCCACATTTAAATGGTTAAAAGCTCACTCCATGGCATCTCCCACTCTCAGGGGAACTTGTTTGCTTGCAGGATGGTTGTGACATCTCTAATACAGAGTGCTTTTCCTGGTAATGTACAGGTTAATAAAAGCTTCAATCAGCTTTAGAACTTTGCAACTAATATTGACAGATTTACTATAAATCATTCTTCCTGTTATTACACAGGTTATTAAGAATTTATATTAGCATTAGGGACCCCTGAAATGTGGTCTGCCGTGCCGTTGGCTCAGGGGCTTACAACAATTTTGGCCAAAAATGTCAAACTAAAAGACCATTTTACTTAATAGATATTTATACATATATATTTAGGCACTGTACTGTGTATGAGTTTCACTGGATGTTCTAAAACTGAGCTCTGTCTGTGTTTTATGTTCTGTCTCTGGTTTTAAACACTTATGTAATCAACACACACACAGCAATATAACCAACCAAATGACTTTACTAGCATGAACGGGGTTTGCGTGGTTCTTACATATCAACAGGTGTCCCTCCCTAGAGGAGACACTCTCTACTGCGTCTCGCAGTACGCTAACTTCCCTCCTTCACCGGGTGATCCCACCCCGTGTCCAGTTCCCCCAGTCCAATATATCCACCACCCTCAAGTGAGATACTGAGCCTATATGTGTGACTGCGCAGCCACTGTGTCCTGAATAAGTGGTGATATCGTTGGTGCACTTGTGGTTTACCTGCCGGGCACTCCAGTACCCGGGCCTGCAAGGGTCTTCACAAAGGATCAATGGGGCCGAGGTGATGTCAGCAGTAGGCGTCCGGGGCGATCCCACCCAGACGCGCGGCAGCATGTTAGCAGGGTCTGAGTCCAGACCTCCTGCTGAATAGGCAATGTCTCTGTTAGCGATCACGTACACACTAAGGGAACCGGAACCGGAACCTGTCTAGGGCCAGTCCCTAGCTCTGCTCCACACTACTGGGGCTCAGGGCCTAACTGGGCCTGGGGTATAAGGCCTAGGTAGGGGCTGACTACCTCCCTACACCGGAGCTCCATCTCCTGCCTCCTCCCGCTAGCTCTGACCAACGTGCACGCCCTTCAGCCCCTTTTTTCCCCGTTCCTCATGCCATATTGGTTCTCGCGCGTTACGGGGTTTCACGGGGTTGCTGGGACTTGTAGTTCCCTGGGCACCCTCCCTATCAGAGCTCTCCTCCTTCGCAGGCTTTCGCAACTACTGCACCGACACACTTTATTCGAGCAAATACCCAGTATGTACCTGGCAGATACCTGGAATGCGCCGCTCCTCACCTCTGACAAGCCCCGTTGCGTTTGCCTTCCCAGCCCGGGTTCATGCCTGGCTGACGGGCGGCTGATCTGTTAAATGATAATGATTAGGATTTAATAGGCTGCAATGCTTCGCGTGTCTACCAGATGGCATAAATTCGTGAATTGTAATGCAGTATATATATATATATATATAAAAGCTTCAATCAGACTTAGAACTTTGCAACTCATATTGACAGATTTATTATAAATCATTCTTCCTGGCAATGCACAGGTTATTAAGAATCTATATTAGTGTTAGGGACCCCTGGAAATGTGGTCTGCCGTGCAGTGGCTCAGGGGTTTACAACAATTTGGCCAAAATGTTAAACTAAAAGACCATTTTATTTATTAGTTATTTATACATGTATATTTAGGCACTGTACCGTATATAAGTTTTTCTGGATGTGCACTGAGCTCTGTGTTTTATGTTATGTCTCTGGTTTTAAATAAATGACAGTCAACCAATATTTTACAATAACATACTTTGTTTTTCAAATTAGGGAGGGAAACTTTGTTACCGCCCCTAGCTCCCGGCCACATCCCACTTGATTCCTTTGAATCATAACAACCCTTGGCTGCCATAAAACCCCTGATCTTTCTGGACTCGTCACTGCAGTCATGTGACCTATTCCCTATTATTCCATGGGCCTTTGCTAACAAAGCGAGTCCACATGAGACTTCAGAGATGTCTGCTAGTAATTGGACCGAGCGGAGATACAAATCCCAGGAAAGCCCTCTGCAAAATATTCTATGATTTACCAAGGAGTCAGCAATCTGCTATATATTTGCAATGGATTAAAAAAAAAAAAAAAGCCTGATTATAGAGATATATACATTATACATATATATATATATATATATATAGATTATACAGAGCACATAAACAACCTGCCCTAATAAAAAGATTCAAAAGGTCTGTGTGACTGCTATACCTTGTAGTATACTTCATACAAAAAGAATGGATGCATGCTCATTTTTATTAACATACAGAGCATCATATATCAAAGTGTCAGGGCTGCAGGGAAAAAATGAGAAACCATCTCTGTACACTCTGACAATTTAAGTGGGGCATAAGATTATATTATAATGAGCTAGAATTTTTTTAATGATACTACTGTCAGTATTTCAGGTATATATATATGTGTGTCTGTGTGTGTGTGTATGTATATATATATATATATATATATATATATATATATATATATATGACATACACAAAAATGAATATCGCATCTACAACCAAAGAATAAATGCAATGTCTAAACCTTATAATTAACAGTAAAATAACTGAACAAATAACAAAAAAAATATCTGCTAGGCGGTGCTAGAGGAATAAATTAGATGTAGAAATACAGAAAAAGAAACCTCTAAAAAGCACTCAGACAAATTATGCAAAATAATAATAGTAATTTATTAAATCAAAATAAGATGAAAAACAAAAAAACTGCTAGTTGAAACCCTGCCTCACTGAACAAAATAAATGTAAATAGGACAAAAGAAAAAAACCCTTAAACTACCATTAAAAAAAACCCCCATAATATGATCAAAACCTCAGAATATGTAACCACTATGGGGACAAAGTACCCATAGTGATCCACAACCGGCCGGTTGTATAAAGGAGATAATGAACAAAAAAAGAAACCAATAAAGGAAAATAAATTATAAACCTCTAAAGAAAATAAATAAACAAAAATGGTAGAAGGTAATAGGCATACTATGCTAGTGTACAGGGCACTATAGTAGGAAGACCTATAAGCATGAGACTATAAATATAGTACATGGCAGCAACAAATATTAATAGAAAGGTACTTCAGTGACCCAAAACAGAAGTATCACAGATGACATATAGTGGAGAGAGACCCATATAGATGAAAGCAGTATAATGACTGCAAATGGTAATAGTATATGAAGATACTCAGCTCCTATATGACTGTGGTGACTGAAAAGTTCTGGATACACGTAGCCACGATCACAAAAAGTTACATCAAGGGGTATTCACAGCAAATAAAATGTCCAAATAGAGTGCCAGCAGGCAGGGCCAGCAGCATGAAAGTCGCACCAACGCGTTTCGCCCGCTAAGGCTTCTTCTAGGGTGGTACTAGGGCCATGGAGCATGTCTGGTTAAATAGGGCACTGCTTAATGACTATTTTGCGCCAAAATTGTCCCACACACATGCGTAGTAGAAGGATTATGGCTGCCGTGCCTGAATTTCACAAATACATTATCAGGTTCCAGTAGGTGGCGCTGTGGGGTTGTAGATACTGCTTCCATAGCAGAGAGTAATCTCCATACTAATATTGATGAAGTGTCATCATAATCACGCGATAGCGGGGACCCCAATTCGCATTCCCCGGTCACGTGACGCGGGAGTTTTAAAAGTGCAGGGGATACCGGCACCCCATAAAGGGTCTTGTATCTCCTGAAGTATGGGGTCCCCAAGGCTGAAACCAATGCGGTTCAGCTCAGGAAACCCCCTGCACATCTACACTAGTATTAAAACTAGTATAAAAACACCATTACCAATAAATAATAATTCATTACCGTAGCGGATAGCAGCTATGTAATGAAGCTGCATTAAAGTACATTTTAATAATAGTGTGCGGGATCAGGGGGTCTCCTGAGCTTAACCACATTGATTAATGGCTCAGGGACCCCCTGCTTCCCGAGTTACAGGCCCCGGTATGGGGCATTGGAGGCCAGTGTCGGCGCCATCTTTATGGCTCTTTTATTGCACCTGTATGTATGTATGTAAACTATAGATGGACATACATACAGGTATAATAAAAACTTATTTTCATAATGTTTGCTTGCCTTGTTTTCATGTTTTTTTTAATTGGAATTTGCTGCTTTGTGTAAAAATGTGTTTGTAATGTACATGTTATTTTTTCTAAGGTTATTTTAAAGGCTGTTTGCAATAGATTATTTATTTGGCTTATTTTTGGAAGTTAGATTTAGTCACATGGTGGTTACTTCGACAGATTATTTTTCAGAATGGTTTGTTTTTAGGATTTGAACTGTGTAATTGATTTTGATTGTAATTGACTTGAGATTGGATTAATTAATTGATGGTAATTTAAATCTGTTGATTTGTTTTGTTTGTATTTAATGATTGGTTTGTACAGTATCTTGTTTGGAATAGTTTATTTGATTTTGACCATTGCTTGACAAAGTATACATGATGCACAGATTAATTGTATCATGTACACATTGTCAAATTGAGTTTTTTTATTAGCATTTCTTAGTTATTGATTTGGCTTGGTGCTGTTTGGAGATATTTGTATTTCGCCATGTACATCCTTAACCATTTATTTGTATATTGGTTCATCATGCATATATATATTATAATATATTATAATATGTGTGTATGTTATAATATGTGTGTGTGTATATATATATATATATATATATATATATATATATATATATATATATATATATATATATATATATATATATATATATATACATATAATATATATATATATATATATATATATATATATATATATATATATACACACATACATACATACATACATACACGATGAAGCCACTGTACACATAAATGGGTGAAGGGTGGGTATCGGGTCAGGGTGGCTTAACCCCTTAATGACTGTAGCGGTTAATAACCGCTAAGGTGATTAAGGGGTATGGGGACATTAGATTGGCTCTTTTTATTCTTGTGTATATTTTTCAGCACTGGAGGGCATGGACGGTGATGACGATGAGGATGGCCTTCACTGTGGGTGCCGGACAAGGGTGAGTACAAAATGTATTTATTTTATTTATTGTGATTAATGTATATTTAATGGGCAAATGCATTATTATCCATATGTGGATAATAGTAATTTTGCCCATTACTGTAGTGTGTATGTGTTAGGGGGGGGGTATTTTTTTTATAGTATTGTTTATTTTTGGGGGGCACAACATTGGTACCGCAGGCCCGCGGATGCCTGCGGGGACCCCGGACACCCCCACGGACACCCCCGGACCACCAGGGACCCCCGTTGGGTCAGCCGGGGACATCCGTGGACCTGTTGTATGAATGGTGTGCCTGCAAAAAGAATTTTTTTCTAAGTCCAGCTCCTTTTGCGCCTGCCTTTAGCAGGCACGTTTTTTAAGGCCGATTCACTTAGTGCTGCTTAGTGAATCTCTTGTACTGGCAAAAAGCAGCGCAATAGCCTGATCGTGCGCATTTTGCGCCGAGGGCTGAAAAAAGCCCTTTAAGAGCGATAAAGCGCAGTTATCACTGCTTAGTAAGTCGCACTACAGCCTTATCGGGCTTAAAGGGTACTTTGTGCTCTTAAAGCCACTTAACGGAGCTTAGTGAATCGGTCCCACGGTCTTGTGTTAGCTTTGTATTTTAGTTAAAATATAGAAAAAGGCATGAAACTTTCTATTCCACTTTCACACCTTTATGTGGTCATGGCAAAAAATGAGACTAGCAGAGTCCGAGCACAGTACAGTGTTTGCAATGCAGCGAACAGCTTACAAGTAACTGGAAAGGTCACTTTGCAAGACTCAAAGTGATTAAAGAAAAAAAATCATATTGGAGCCATGTTTTAATGTATTTACATCCGACGTCTGTATCCGTAAAAGCATGAAGTAATTACCACATCGGCATCCTCCAGGTATCGTATTCCTGTAGTACGGGACACGCTACCTGTATCAAATTAAGTGACTCAAGCATTTAGGTCTGCATCCAATACTGCTTACCACAAAGTGCCAGGTTTCAACTTAGCCATGCTTATAGCACTTATGCCCTTCAAGGCTGTGGGAAAGCACTTTTAAAAGCATTTGCAAAGCAACAATTCTGCCTAGAAATGTCTTTTTCCAATTGATTATTTTTACAATATTTGTAAAATATTCGATGCTGGACCGATCAGACATTCTCTGGTTCCCGAGATACCAGGCTTAATGTTCCCTCCTGGGGATATGACCAAAACATCTTGGCATGTCAACAGCTGCAGCTTCCTATTGGTCAATGCCAGGGGCCATGTTGTTTCCCCCATGAAAAGCACTAACACTTAAAATAGCGCGTTTTAGCTGAGGAATCCCCGCCCCGGTTCCAACTATGTAAACAAAATAGTACTTTAGCAGCGATATTGCTTTATGTCATACAGCAGTGAATCAATTAGTGGGGTTTTCTCTAAATACAACTTGTTCATATTTTCACTATTCTATAAAGATTTATTTTTCCATGATGAGCAGCAGCGGACTTCCGAATAATACTGTTACCTGGCACGTTTTCCTACAGTCAGCACTTGGATAGAAGGGTTTTGATGGCTATCCACCACAGATGGCAATTATTCCTATACCTAAAACGGGCCACATTTCTCGTTCTTTTGCTTGCTTTTTCCTGCCACTATCTGATTCCTTGATCATGAGTCCGTATCAATATGTTCCATGAGCCATCTAGCACTAATGAAATGTATGGGAAAACCTACTAACAGGGTTTCATTTACAGGTAGAAATTACAAGCATCAAAATAACATATCTGGAAAACGGTTTCATATTTTTCAGGCTGGCTTACAAATGGTTAAGCGTTTGTCAGGTACTGAAAAAGGTTCAAAAGTACTGGTATTGGTTTATAAAATGCACAAGTGCCAACTAAGGAGCAGAGATGATTGTAACCATGAACGAGAAAAATGAAAAGCAGCGCATCGGGGATTAGTTAAAATGCAACATTATTTAATAAAAAAAAATATCAATTCACTTACAGTATAATAAAAAGGAATGTGCAAATTGTGACAGTCCAGACAGTAATACAACTTCCTTATGTAATCCTCCGTGCTCGGCTTCCTAGGGAGGTTACATCGGTGTGGTGTGTATACATTGGCTCAGGGTGCTGACATTCAGGCGGCTGGGCAATGAGGTAGCACGGTTGTTATATAATGGGTGCCAGGAACTTTTATAGTACAACTGTCATTTATTCTGTCGCCCAAACACAGGGACCTTCATATATATCTTGACACGTTGTACATGGTTTTCATTCAAAGACATACACAAATACTTTTCTTCCATCAGTGCCCACTCTTAACACTTGATTGGAGGTACGCTGACTTAGTTCCTTGGGTAGTTGTGGGACCCGGCCACCCTTGTTTCTCCAGAACCCCTTAAGTAGCGATCCGACTATTGCTATGATACTGATGGGTCTCCTATTGCTCAAACCACGACCTGTTTTTGGGAACTGATACTTTTGCACAGACTGATGAGGAATGTTAATGCTGATCCATGGTTAGAGCGGAGCAGCAGGTACCCGAGAGCCCTCTTTCCTGATCCCCTCTATGACATGCCGTATTCCATTTACTAAAACTGTACAGGACTCAATTCCATCTTTAGGGGCTCCTTACTTAAGGGCTAGTGTTTCTATCTACAACATAAACAGGGGGGGGGGAGCTGGTCTCTGCTATTAATTTACTAACATTAATTATCTACACTCCCCGAGGCTCCACTCCTCTGGACCTCCGGGAACCCCATCCTTAACATAGTCCACAGGATGTAGCCAAATACAGGACAAATCCCTCCAGTCATACAATACAGACACAGCCCAGATTTTACAGTTTTCTTGCAGATCAAGTCTACTCAGCAGGTGATCAAACTCTCCCTGGGTCCTCAACAATGGTCCTAATCCCATCACAGTGTCCAGGCCTACAGTACCAAACTCTGATATGATTACAGCTCATTTTGCAAGAGAGAGTAAACCCCCTACAGGTCCCTACCAACTTTTACAATAACATGTACATACATAAATAACTACATCATATCATTGACTGGAAAGGGTAATAACTGGCTGAACTATTTAAAATCAGCCAAATCTACCCCTACCATCACAGGAGGTTCACCCTTAATACTTTTTTTAAAAAGATTTCTTCACAACATTTTACTGTAGGGGCCTGTTTTCCCCTTTCTAGTTTCTTCCCTGCTCACTGATATATATATATATATATTTTTTTTTTTTGGTTCCTAAAAAAGGATTCCAAAACCTAAATTAATATTGCCGCTTAGACCCTCTGAGAAGATTAACCCCATTCAGTGCAGAAGGGTCCTGCCACCTCCCTGGCCACGGACCCTCCGGCACATCCTGATCAAGTGACCCGCTCTTCAGATCGATCATGTGTCCTTTCTGGGCTTCAGCCATCAGACCGGTTGGGGAGGGGATGCTATGCCCCCTTCAGTGAAGTGCGCAATCGGTGCTCTCATGTACAGCTACTAAAAAGGCAAAAAGCCAATGATGTACAGTGTATGTCACAAGAGCCCCAGGGATGGCACTTTTCATGACGTGCGTCATTAAGATATTGTACTGGTTAAAATAAGAAATTTGTCTTAAGCTCGTATGTACTGTAGTCTGCATGAAAAACAACAATGCTGCCTGGTGGAGTGGAGAATGTGAGAATAAACAGCAGGCATTTCTATGCAAACACTTTACTGCAGGCTTGGCTTTGGACCTTTCTAAATATAAATGAAAATAAAATCCAAAACAGCTTAGAATAATAGAAAATAAAAATGAGGGTGGAAAATGGCTTTTAAGAACATTATATTGAGCTCCCCTTTGGAATACGTCATATTGAGAGAAATTGCACCTTTAAACAGGGATAGTAAAAAAAAAAAGAAAAAAGATCATGTTCCATCTGTACAGCACATTTTTTGCATACATGAGACCACCTTCCTCAGAAGTGAGTCTTCCTATTTGGAATAGAACTCCCAGAAATAGGAAAATGGAAGCTTACCGTTTACCAAAGCCCATGAGTAATCTGCAGGCTGTACTCCATAACCTTGTACCAGCCAATTAAGAGAAACCAAAAGTACAGGACTGGACCATGCCTAAAATATTTAGCAAATCAAACGTAAAACCTTGTTTCTTATAAAGAGTATCACACTGGGACTCCTTAATCAAAACATGTTAAAGAAAAACTTCCATTTGGATAGGACTTTTCCTTAAAAATATTCAGGGTGCTTTAAACTTTGACACATTTCCCCTTCCTCTGAAAGGTTCAATATGTTATAAAGTGCAGCATGATAAAGCTCACGTCCTTATTGGAGGAACTATCACATGGAAGCTCCTATTTGAGTCAATAGGCTTATCCGTGCAATGGTGACCCAGTTCGGCACTCTCGCAGTTTAATAAATAATCCTCTTAAAGCCAGGATGGCCAACTCCTGTCCTCAAGGACCACCAACAGGTCAGGTATTAGGGATATCCCTTCTTCGACTGAGCCACTTGTGCTGAAGCAGGGATATCCTTAAAACCTGACCTGTTTGCGGCCGTTGAGGACTGGAGTTGGCCATCCCTGCCTTAATGTGTCAGATCTAGAGAGAATAAAAGCATCACACATACCTGAGGTTTCATCTACTCTTTCTTCCACTACATGGTCCTTCTGATGAACCCATTCACTATTGCACTTGAAGTAGATTTGTGTAGCGGGACTGGCTTTGCAGTACAAGTTTACCGGTTTGTTTTTCACAATGTAAGCTTCTTCTGGCTCAATGAGGAAATGGGGCAACGGCTCCGGAGGATCAGAAGGGAATGTTTCCGGGAGTTCATGAAAGAAATCATCTGTAATAAAGAAGAGACACAAAACAATATTAACCAATTGACGTGTTTTTCTTTTAGATGCTCTTGCGTATCCAGCTTTGTTGACTGAATATTAAACCTCACTCAAGGATGATGGTTTAAGTGGTTTTACAAAACTAGTGGTGCTGTACCTTATTTCAAGAAATCCTAAACCTGTGGGAAATTATGACCAAAGTCCTTTGACCTTATTGTTACACAATATTGACACTATAAATATAGAAAGAGACAACTTTTCTTAAATCATTTCCCTTTCTTGTAATAAGAAATTGGATACATAACTGTGTAAACACAACAACTAGTGGTAGCCTGGGTTTGTAAATAAACCATCACACCAACATTACCATTAAACTTCAATCGTTGCACATGGACCACCGAAAGAGAGAGGACAATATTCATTTTTTATTAGTTGCATCCTTCCTTTCCTCCATGATCAGAAAAAAGGTACATTTTTAATTTCTCTGAAATCTTACTTGATGAAACGTAATCTGTCTTCAACTACCTTTCTTCTTGTGTTTTCTATAATAATAATAATAAAAAATAACAACAATGTTGATAAAACATTATTTTGTCATTTTTTTTTCAAAACAGCATATTGGTAAACCATTGTACTGCTGCAGGGTGCCAGCAATGCAAGGCATTGCAAACTATGCATTGCTCATCTCCTCTGGAGAGATAAATAATTTAATATTAAAGGAATCAAGCGTAAAAAAACGAACAAGTAGAGATATGTCGGACACAAAAGATATTCTATGGAAAAATAAATGGTAAATGACATGTCCTTTTTGGTTCTTTTCATACATGGTTTAGAGGTTGGTACACCACTTAATATTTTAGGTGTTTGAGATTAACCATCATTATATAGCTTGAGCTGATTTATTTTCTATCTTTCTTTTTTTCTTATTTTTAGTTGTAGAAAATGTTTTATTAATAATTACATTTATAGATTTGTTTGTGACTCTGCTACATTTACACATTACAACTTTCATATTCTATTGAAGCTTTGCATCAATTCACCATATACTAATCCTGTTTATATTGATTTCACATGTGCTTCAGCTGGATATAAAGTCACAATTCTGACAGCATAATTCCTCCTTCGATTTGTTACAGTCCTCATCATATACATTGAATGAGGTATGTAATGATCAGCAAGTAATAAAGGAAATTGTGAATATCAGAAATACAAGAAAGATGGATTTTCACTTTCTGCCAGTGTTTTCAAAGATAAGATGTCAATAGACAGTAAGAGATTGATAGTTCACAACTACAGGATCTAAAGCAACAACGATTGTACACTTTTTAGGCGTCTGCTCAACTGCACATTTACACTGAGCTTACAGATAATCAAATAAGTAGATACATTGTTTGCAGCAGCAGTATAGTGGCCAAAGCTTCATTATGGGCATAAAGTTATTCTGCAGATTGTACAGTAGCTTCAGGTGGTTTTGGGCTCTCGACACTGGGGGAGGGAGGGGGGTGGAAGCCTATACAGCTGTCCTGGACCTTGAGTGTTTGGGGACCCACTCTCCACCCTGCATGTAATTTATTCGCATTGCATCCCTTGAGATGCACAGAGAGGGAAACCCCCTTCCTCTCTGCTGAGCAAGGAATGGGCAGAGCAGAGCAGGGCTGCAGCAGAGACAGGCTAAGAGGGAAGCACCAGATCAGGGGAGAAAGACATGAAAGGGGAGATGTAGAAAAGAAGAGAAAAAACAGAAAATAAAGGAGAAAAGAGGAGAGAGAGAGAGAGAGAGAGAGAGAGAGAGAGAGAGAGAGAGAGAGAGAGAGAGAGAGAGAGAGAACATGATGAGGGAGAAAAGAGAGACATGAGAAGGAAACGAGAGATAAGAGGGGGGAGAAAATAGAGAGAGATGAGGAGGGAGAAAAGAGAGACATGAGGAGGGAGAAGAGAGTGAGAAAGATGTGAAGGGGAAGGAAAATAGAAACCGATGCTGGAAGAAGATAATTATGATAAAGAGAGAATGGACATGAAGTGGAAATTAAGAAAAAGACGCAGGGTAGAGTAAGAGAAACATTTGGGATTAAATATAGAGAATAGCATGAATGGGAAAAGAAGAGAAACGGAGACATAGAGCGGTTAAAAATAGACTGAAAGCATATGTGAGAAAGGAGAGATGGGGAAGAAAGAAAGACTTTGAGAGGGAGGAAAAGAGACATGAGGGGAAATGGAGGAAATATATTAGGGGAGAACAGAGAGAAACAACGACATGAAGTGTAAGAAAAGAATCATACTGGGGGGGGGGAGAGGAGATAGAGACATTCTGGGGAGAGAAAAACATGCAGGGTGGGAAGAGAGAAAGATATGCTGGATGGGAAGAGACAGAAAGATATGCTGGGGGGGGGGCAGATAAAGACATGCTGGGGAGAGGAGAGAGAAAGACATGCTGGGGAGAGGAGAGAGAAAGACATGCTGGGGAGAGGCGAGAGAAATACATGCTGGGGAGAGGAGAAAGACATACTGGGGAGAGGAGAGAGAAAGACATGCTGGGGAGAGGAGAGAGAAATACATGCTGGAAGGGGTGGAGGAGAGAAAAGACATGCTGGGGAGAGGAGAGAGAAAGACATCCTGGGGAGAGGAGAGAGAAAGACATGCTGGGGAGAGGAGAGAGAAATACATGCTGGGGAGAGGAGAGAGAAATACATGCTGGAAGGGGTGTAGGAGAGAGAAAGACATGCTGGGTGGGAAAAGAGAGAAAGACATGCTGGGTGGGAAAAGAGAGAAAGACATGCTGGGTGGGAAAAGAGAGAAAGACATGCCGGGGGGGGGGGGGGAAGAGGAGAGAGAAAGACAGGCGGGGGGAAGAAGAGAGAAAGACATGCTGGGGAAAAAAAGAAACATGAATTTGAAACAATTACATGAAGATGAAAATAAGAGGAGTCATCAAGGGGGGGGGAGAGAAAAGAGAGAAAGACATTTGAGGTAAGAGATAAGAGGGATAAGAAATTGAGAAATGCATTAGGGGACAAAAGAAGAAAAATAAATTGAGGGAGGAAAAGAGTGAGAGATATTAAAGGGGAAAGAAGATAAATAAATGAGGAGGGGACAACCGAGAGCAAAACAAGGGGAAAAGATGAAATGACATGAAGGGTGTGAGAGAAACACTACAGTCAAAGGAGAGAGAAAGTAATAAGGAGGGAGGGGGGAGATAAAGAGACACGACTGGGCAAAGTAGACTGAAATATAATGATGTCATAACTGTCGGCGAGCAACAAGGCCCAATTCTTCAAATTTGTCCTGGGCCCAAAAAATTCTGTTGGCGGACCTGTGTGTCACTAAAGAAAATGTACATGATTACAAGAAATAATGGACCTTTATTACCTATACACAGGTCTGTACAATATACATGTATATAGACAGAAAGGGGGAGATGTTATCCTTTTAAAGGGGCAATCCAAGCATGCACATTTGTTTTGCAATTTTGTTATTTTTAAGATAGGATGGAAGCAGGGGGTCTTTGGAGCTGAATCCCATTGATCTCAGCTCCTGTGATCATCAGGTTTGGCTTCCTATTGCCCCACATGACGTGGGAGCTGTAAACTTTGCAGAGATATCAGCACCCCCTTTTGTAGGTCTGTATCTCGGGAAGCAGGAGGTCACCGGAGCTGAAACAATGGGGTACAGTTTTCAAAAGTGTTAAAAAAAAATATTAAATTAAAAAAAGGGCTTGAATTGCTCCTTTAATCCCTTTTCTTTTAAAAGGAAGTTGGACCGTAGGTTTGAACATGGAAAAAGTAACAGTATCCTCTAGTACCAACCATACTTCAACTTTATGGAACACTTATGTGCAGGAAATTGAATAGTAACTGAATAATAACCATGGCAGATACAAATGTGGAAGATTGCCTTTATATGTACGATCATGTAATGTTATATACTGTAATCGTATATACTGAAAGCATTCCGACATAGAACACATCAATGCAGTAAAGTCTTTTTAATGATGATGTTGGGTCAAGCCCGAGCGGTTTACTCTGCCTCTTTGATGCTCGCATTATGTCTTAATTTATATCTCGACTACAATGCAGTAAAATGTGTTTCTGTGCATTGCTAGGAAATGTATTTGTACCATCTCAAGATCAATGAAGAGCCACATGCACATGTATGTAGCCTGCATATCTGCTCGACATTCAGTAGATAAAGAAGACAAGTCTGTCTACTAAGGTAACAATACTATCATTATTATTACCAATTATTCCTGCAATTAGAAGGAAACTCCTTTAAAGCATTACACCAGTGCAGCAAAATAACCAAAAGGGCTACTAATAACCCTAACAAGATAAGGCTAATACTCCCAAGATAAGACACCTTAGGAATGGTGTACAAATGATCACTGGTAATAGGCTTGTGTGTAATATTATTTTCTTATTATACCTTCACCTGAAAAAGTCAGCATCAGCAATAGATCAATATAATTATGCATTGCACCTACACATGACGCAACATAGGTAAAACTGATGCCTATGAAACAAGAAGGGCTGAGCTGGAGCCCTTGTAAACATTTTTTTTAATGGAAATTGAATGCAAAGCTGTCAGTTTGGGACTAATCATAATCAAATATGCAATTCAGATCTCCTATATTTTGAGGTTTGCACTCATCAGATCGTCTACTGTGATACATTGTAATGCATGAAATCTATAGTAGATTTTAATTAGATGCACATTAAAAAAAGGAAAAAATTAAAAGCAGCGTTTTTCAAAAACAAATAGAAACAGGTATTTTTGACAAAGGCATCTGTAGTAAAAGGCTAGAAACATTAACTGCAATTATAATGAAACAGTTCCTCTCGAGGCAAGACAGTTTGAGGGTCTCATACTGCTTTATTTGTTTCTATTCATCTGCTTTAACAAAACGATATTTTACTGGAATGAATGGCTGTGGTAGGCTGATCCTTCTTTGAAGGTACAGTACACATTCCGGAACGCTCTCGGCTTTTACCATACAGCAGGAGATCATTACTTTAAAATAATGTTTTGTGTGAGTCACAATATTTCTTACATACAGTATATTTTTCTGCATAGTGTTTTTATTGCACACAGTGATCATTCCTTTACAAATGCAAAAAAATGTCCAATTATGACTAATCTCTCAAACATATTGGTGTCCCGGGTGTTCTTGCAATCATGCCAATTATGTCTTCTTTCCCCCCTTTTGGAATCCTGTTGCTTTGGACGGTTTCTCCTTGGTGCAATAAATTCAGCCTCTGAATATTATCATCATTCAACAACTCAACCATTTCCCTGCTCTGCAGGCCTTTGGCCGTGTAAGTTTGAACCTTTTGAATGCCCCATCAAGTAGCCACTATGCAATGAGGTCTGGCACTTCAGGCGCCCCATGATGTAGTGGCTAGGTGAAGGACTTTCTGCTCCTTTTCTAGGGGTGACCACGTTTGGAGCTACTTTGGAGCGCTCACTGAAATCTAGCCAGCAGAGCACCGGTAGAAGGGTATTCCTTCTCGTTATCAGTGATGTCGCGATCAGGCGAGGAGAGGTCACGTGACCATGATGTGCCTGAGTGGCTGAGGCACAAAGGGTTGAAGTATAATCTGTTGTCCATTAAGGTCTCTGCTCTATTGCCAATGTTCTGGAAGAAATGAAATGGCTACTGGATTAGGTTCTTCAAATGGTCACCAAAGTACAACTTTCAATGTAGATAGTCATACAAAGGAGTCCAATAATCAAATGTACAGTTAAACAAACACCCTCACATTTCCCAGAAACTGCTAGCAATATACCTGTATTGAATTAACCACTCCAGCTAGTAATGTTTGACAAAATAGAAAAACCACTGGTCCTAACAAAGAAACCATACCATGTTATACATAGCAATTATTTCCGTGCTACAGCTCTCCTATACTTCCATCTTCAATAATGGTTTGCAATTGCATGTTAGTGATGTTATCTTGGTGGTCTGGCCCAGATATTTTGGTATACTGTAGAAATATACCATGCCTAGGGAATAGCCATTGACCAGAACCCAGCGTGTGTTGATGTTGCATGCGCTATATATATCAGGGTTGAAATATTTTACTGTAAATAATATTTCTTTAGATGCTGTTCTGCTCAGCTATGTGCTGCTAGGTTTATTATTACATATTATGCATTGTTTCTTGTTTGCCTAAAATGAATTCCAGTCCCTTTTGGAAAAAAAACAACTACATAACTGCCAGTGTTATATTGTAAAATATAGTATCCATTACACTTGTTTGGACTACACGGCAAATTCTCTCGAAATGGAATTCACTGAAGAATGCTTCAACTTCAATTTAAAATGAATGGTTGCAAATGTAATTTTATTTGCATCCGCTTGCTATCACTCGGAGAGATTATGATGCATTGCAGCACGGGTTGCTCCAGTTAACTGTGTGCTACATTTATGCCTCGTTTCACATTGAGAATTAAAAAACCTTTTTACAGTATTTGATCAAATTAGGGGTGCAGGTGCTTTTAAGGCAGGTGGTGTTAAAGTTATTAGCAGCTTCTGTGTTGTGCTGTTTATAGTACAGTAGGCTCGGGAGGGGCTTTGAGGTTTAGATGAGGTTTGTGACGAGGGTTATACAGTATTCCTGTGGATTTTGCTTCAAAGTGACTTCAATAAGTGGTCATGAAATAATCTATATCAAATGTAATAGCGAAAAAATGAAGGGGAAAAAAAATGCCGTGCTCGTTTTGTGTATGCGTACTGCATGAAAGCTATGCGGTGTTTACTAGCAGTAATCAAAACCACTTATTGAGATGAGGAATAGCCCACAGTTTCTGATACAAATTGTGTTCAAGCAGCAATATTTAAGGTAGTTAACTTGGCCTAAATTGGAAGATGAAGTCTCCCAGAGCAGTTTAAGGTCAGGGAGTCCAATCATTAAGAAGGTATTGATTTTGATTAGACGTTTTTTTTTTTTTTTTTTTCCGTTTCAATCTGCATAAAATGTTTTGGACCAACAAAAGGTGGATGCAACATGTCGTAGCAATATTCTCTACATTCATTCATGCAAACAGATTTATCAAGGAATACAAATCACATTGATTTTAATTGAGAGATGTTTTCCTTCAAACACCAGGTGGCTTTTTTTGCCCGAGTCTTGCAGCAAGTAGACATAAAAAAAAAATCCTATATATTTTTTTGAAATAAATCAGTTTTGCAGTATTAGATAATATTGTCTGCATTTTGTTTCCTAATGCCATTTTTATGATAATTATAATGAACTGATCATCCGTTGATTGCTACAGAAAGTCATATTCTTCCTCTTTGAGAAAGGCCCGTTGCGGCTGAAACGCGTTAGAGTTGCGGGGGGTGCCTCCCTCTCTCTCTTTTTAACTTCCATGTTATAATTAAGAAGATTTTTTCACAGCACAGTCCAGCCTTGTTCACTTGCTGCGCGGCCGTGACCGCTGTCTTTCCTCCCCGGTGAGGTTATTTTGCCTTCCTCTTTTGAATCAGGATCTGACAGACACTATTGTGATCTTTGCCCTTTGACAACAAAGTAGCACAAAGATCTGCTGCTGTGTTCCAAACAGCAGACTGTCTATGGCTCTGAAAGCTGTAACAGTGTGTTACACTTAGTAATATAATGTTACATATCAGCTGCATTTCACGAACTGCAGTACAGAGTGAGGCTGCGGTCAGGGTGCCTTCTCCCGTGCGGAGGCGCGCTGAGGCTGAGGGAAAGCGGGTGCTTTCCCTGGCCTTGGTTAGCGCGCCATCCGGGGGCGGGCCAGTGACGTCACGGAGCTGGTTCGCTCTCATCGGCCCTGTGCTCCAGCGAGCGCCAAATCTAAAACATTTCTAAGACACACGCTTGCGCACGCTTGCCCCTGCTAAAGCCGCTCTCATTGCGGCTGCAGGGGCTCAGTGCTGAGCTTGAGCGCGCCTCAGCACGGGTCAGTGCATAACCGCTGACCCTGGACGCAGCCTTAGAAGTCGGCCTAGGTAAGAATGTAGAATTATATATCGTCGCATGCTTTACATATAGAAAGAAGAAAAAAAAGAAGGAATAAGGGGGAATGTATTATTGTTGCTTTAATGAGTAACCCGCAAAGTCACCACAAATAAGTTACAGAGTTGTACTCCTATTGTATCTGTAAGGCATTTTTGTCAACTTTTTTTTTTTAAATTCAGAGCGATTGGACATACAGTATTTAGTGACGCAGGTTTTTTTTAGCACTGCTAAAATACCAAGCTATCAAGATAGAATCTCTACCATAGCTTAAGAGGGTTGAGGTTCAACAAAGACTGCTGAAAATCAACATGCATTATGAATCGGTATTCTCAAACTACTGTAGTAAAAGGATTAATTTGAGACATTCATATTACAGCTTCCATTAACAGTCATAATGCATGCCACGGGGTCAGATAATTATCAACCCTTCAGGGAATGTTGTTTCCTTTTCAATGTTAGGCCTTTTCTTGCTTTGCCACAGTCCTGAAGCAACTGCAAGCTTTTGTTGGCCCATGCCCTGTGAGGTAACTCTCACGCTGCCGGGTGCTAGAACACAGTCCTAGGCCCCTATCATCATTGCACTGCTCCCTTTATGGCACTATCCTACACATATACATCATTACCCCAGTCCTGACATAAACAGACCCTGGCAGACGCTCCCCTCCTCCCTCTGCAGGCATGGATCTCCTGCTCTGGAGGCGACACACCCATGTGAAGTCCAGTCTCGGACTCCAGAGTAGGGGTACTCTCCCAACCCCCTTTTTTTTAGGTTATTTATTTGTAATCATATTTGTATATATACTTTCCCGTAAATAAAGGAATTGCTAATACCTACTGTTTAGATGTGTACTGTACATGTTTTTAAATGAATAATTTTTTCTTGCACATGATTTAATTCCAACCCCCCCCCCCCCCCCCCACTATATTCATTGGGGCACTTTTGGTTTCTAACCAGTTTTAACTGCATAAAATCACATACAGTGATTCTTAATTTTAACCCTTTAGGCACTGTGTACAGGTCACGCATCCCATACTGTTGGCTACACTGCTGTTTTGTTTCCTCTTCTCTCTATGCAGTGGAAGAAATAGAAATACAAAAGACATTAAACATCGGTAGTGTAGAGCCTGCTGAGGGGTCATACCTTGACATGGTTGAAGCCCTGAAATGTTTTGGTCGAAGGATTTAACTGAATGACCCATATTTACAAGAAGAAAAAAACAGATAGTGAAGTTTTGAACTAAATAATTTGTCATATTGGATGTAGCATTGCGACCTTTTTGTCTATTGTTATGACGCAAATGCAGATGCAAACAGAGTTGTTCTTGAGCCAAGTAATATTAGGCTTTTTTGTGCCAAACAATCTCCATGAATGTATGTGCCCATTATAAGAACCCATCTTCTCTACAGAAGTGCTGCGAGCACTGCAAACAGAACATACTGTATATCCACACTACAAATATCTGTCATATTTTCTTTAAATTAGTACACTTCCCTTACTGTCTGAAACTCAGTCAGTGGTTCCCAATTCAAATACAACTGTTGGCACAGCTAAATCCTATGCAGTGGTAATCCACATACCCATGTCTTCTAAGATTCAGGTTTCTTTTGGTGAGAGAGTAACAGAGAAACAAGTACACGACTCTGATCAAATGTATTTTGTTATACAGTAGATATAAACAAAGGTATAGATACCTCAATATATCTGTGAAAAGATGCTGGTGTGGGTGAAACCACTGGGTTCTTGATGCAAAAAAAGTCACCTCACAGTTGTCCTTCATTTCATTGTGTCATTATAGTATGAAGGTTTGCGTGTCTAAACTAGAGATGGACGAGCCTGTCAAGTATCCAATCCGCGGAGTTTCACGGTCTTTTTAGGTCAAATCCGATCCGCACGCTGAAATACGACATCCTCTCTAGCCGCTCAGATTCTTTAGATGCGGATTCAGTTTGCAGGTTCGGATTCCAAATCCGTCAGACGGATTTTCAGTAATAGGAGAAAAATAAAAAAAAATGAAGCTGGCTTTTTAAGACTAAGCCATAGCTCAAAGGAACTGGCCAATCCGTGTTGGATTTGGATTTAGGCAGAAAATTCGCCCATCTCTAGCCCAAACCATGCTCAGGTATAAAATACTATGTTTATATCTGCTAACAAAATGCTGTAGGGGTATGTTTATCAAGGGTCAATAATAGTTGCTATGAAGACCAACTTGATTCATTTTGCGAATAATAATCTCAGTGTTTTCTTAACAAAGATGTGTCACGTTCATAGGTTTTGCATCTTAAAAATGTATGTCAGTTCTCTAGAAAAAAAAGTTAGATCAAGTTCCAACCTCCAGTCTTTGATAAAAGACATATTGTTTTGTTTTTTCTAGCATACAGAAACATGAAAGTACATTTAGGCAGTGTGATAAACTCTTGTACTAATCTCTCATGCTACATTTTTATTACAAATAATGGATACTATTTTACTAGTCCTTGTTATTCCAAGCTTCTGAAGCCTGTTCAGGTTACAGTGAGACAAAACTTCTGTTGTCAGTGAGTAATTTATCCCGGTAGAACTTTAAACTGTGTTAGGAGTGCATTAGCTACATTTTGGAGGAAATAATGATATCTACCAGCCAAGCTTGGCATGAAAACAAAAAAAGCCTTCATAAAATGATAAGCATCTCACTACTAAACTTGGCGGCCAGCTTTAAGGCAACGTGAACTGCAGTCTAGAATGTGACATTCTCAGCTAATGCTTTTTCTAGCAAACTGCCTTTTGTACAACCACGCAGGCAGATCATACACAGGACTACACGTCACATGGCTGCCGTAATGAAAACACGTTTATTGGGGGGAAAGCACAGTTTGCTAAACTCTTTGGGGAAAAAAAAAACAAGATTTCTAATTATGTTTGAAAAACAGTAGAAACAGTACACGTGCTATTTGTGCAAAGCCGACAACACATACTCAAAGTAGCAATCCCCCCCTGCTGGTATATTTACAGGATGGGAGCCAGCAGGTCCATCTGGAACTGAATAGTATTACATTTAGCTTCAGGGACCCTCCAATTCCTGAGATAATTACCGGTCAAGATACCGTTGTCTACCCCGTGAAGATAGAATGTTTTCAATCCTAAATATTAATTATGCTATATTCATATATATTCAGCATGTAACTGGTTAATTTAGTATTAAGTTGTTAGAATTATATTGAAGATAGGTTTTATCTTATCATTGCAGCTAATTAGCGAGACATGCAGATGTGGAAATGTTTGTCAGCTAAGGCCTCGGCCATGCTTCCTGCTGGCGTGCTGAGGCGCAGGGAAAGCGGATGCTTACCGCACGCGCTGTCAGCGTGCTGTCTGGGGGCGGGCGCATCACTGGCCGGGGGCGGGCCAGTGACGTCACGGAGCTGGTTTGCCCTCATTGGGCGAACCGCTCACGTGACCGGCCTGTCGCGCCGGCAAGCGGGGGAATTTTAAATTCCCCTAAGACCTGCGCTTCCGCACGCTTGCGGAAGTGCAGGTGAGCCCCTACTAAAGCCGCTCTAATTGCGGCAGGAGGGGCTCAGTGCTGAGCAAGGAACATGGCCGAGGCCTAAGGGCTGTTATATAGTGGTCCCTGCCTGCTCTCCTCTCTGCGCGCACCCCCTTACATTGGTTCCCGACATCTGGGCATCATGACGTCACATTGCCATAGCAACGCGACGTTCAATGACCCCGCAGTGTCCCAAAAGCCGGCTGAACCGAGGTAAGTGAGGTTTACAGAGGCCTTCGCCGCTTCCCCAGCATTTAAGTGCCTTTGGGAAACGAGCGGGGCCTCTGTAAACCCCGCGCCCCCAAGTTTGCGCACCACTGGATTAGGACATAGAATTAACTCTGGTTACTTTGTGACAGAACAAAGAGTTTCTTCTATGTCACAGTAAATATTGCTAAATGAAGAAACAGGCTTCTAAAATTGATAATTAACCAAGAGCATTTTGAGCTGACAGCGAGGAAAACAGTTATTCCTATGTTTAGACTGAGAGAAAAGTATAAAGATTGTATTTGAATTTATGGAATTCAGAATCACTTTACCACCAAGCAAAGAACAAGCTAGGATTATCCACTCTATAACTATATGCCTGACTGATGAAACCTGATGACTGAAATTATGCTGTGAAAGATGTATTCTATTTTGTCCCTGATTAAATTAAGAAAAGAACCGTGCCGTGGACTATTTGATATATATTGAATTTAATGAAGAAAATCTTCATTTGGCGAACCAGTAAAGTCCAGAAAGACTCTAATCTTCTTTACCCCGCACACAAGGATGATATAATCAGAATTTGTCCAAAGTAATATTTTTTACTGGTATTCAAAGATAATGCAATTAAAGTTGGCCCAAAGTAGTGTATAAACTAATAGGGACTGAAGAAATATGTAATGCAACACACAAAAATCAGAGCAACAAAACAAAGTGCAAAAAGGGGAAATAAACAAACATGTAAGGGAATAAAAAACAAAGAAAAAAAATGAGGAAAATACACAAAGTGTAAAAGGGGGTCAACGTAAACTTTTCAGGGCAATCAACCTGAAAATGTCCCACCCCCAGCCCCTCAGTTTGTGCACCCCTGCTTTACCCTACAATGAGCAGCCACTTTTACCTTCTTGTTTCAACATTGTTCCTCATACCCTCTATATTGTAAACTCTGGGCCCTCATTACCTCCTTGTATCTGTTTGTAGATGTTTGTCCTCACTTCTATGTAACCGTTTATGTTTTTGTAATATACATAACTCTGTACCCATTGTACCACGCTGCGCAATATGTTGGCGCTTCACAAATAAATGACCATAATAATTTGAACAGCGTACTCATTGAACAGATAAATCTAGAAAATGTAGTTATTACATTAAAAAAAAAAAGAGTGTGTGCCGAGCATGTGCATTGTAAATTAAACTTCTTTGTGTGTTCTCACTGAAATTGCAATTATATTCTCAAAAGTCTTTAATTAAGTCAAAAACATCAAAATCAAAATACAATTTCACTGTTATAACACAAATAAGTTTGACTTACAACGTGCGTGCTCGGCACACAACCCCATATTTTTTTCCTCTCTCTCTCTCTACCGCCACACACTTCCCCTTTTTTATTTTCTTCCCCCTCCCTCTCCCGCATTCTCTCTCCCAATCCCACCCCTCAGCAGTCTCTCTCACTCCCCCCATGTCTCTCTCATGCCCTCCTGTCTCGCTCACTCCCCACAATTCTCTCACCTCCCCCTCTCCCATCCCCTACTCTTACTCCCCTTCTGCCCCCAAATCGCACTCTCCCCCTTTCCCCACAAAGTAATTTACCCCCCTCTCAAAGTGTGAGTCCCCCCTCCAGTGTCTCTCACCCCCCACTTTCAAATCTCTTTCACTCACTTCCTCTCCACAATTATCTCTTACTCACCCCCCTTTCGCAAGTGTCTTCACCTCCCCACTATCCGCAAGTGTCTCTCATTCCCCCAATTGCAAGCTGTGCGCTGGCCGTTTCTGCGCATGTACGATGAGCCACGGCTTTCGTTCATGCGCATTCAGCAGTGAATGCGCAGATGGCGCTGGCTGTTTCAGTGCATGCGCAAGCCATTCTGTATCTGTGCATGCGCAGGTGGTGTGAAAGTTTCTGTGCATGTGCGAAAGAAACAGCAACCTTCTGCACATGCGCAACAGATACTTAGAATGTGTGCGCATGCGCAGATAGTACAGAACGCTTCTGTGTAAGCTTGGCCGTCGCTGGACACTCCTGCTCGGTGCTCCTGCACATGCGCATTTACTGACTTCCATTTCATTTTTTGTCCCCATGAAGGAGATTTGAACCTATGACATTTTTGTAGGTGCCAGTGCTAAAAAGAAGCAACATTGCAAATATATTGTTGCAGGTTGAAGATTCGTGTTTTTGCTGGTGTTCTTTATGTTTGTGTATTGCAAGATTTATTGCTCACATTTTTTGCAGAAAAGTATAAGATGGTGTCAATGTACAGAAGTCCGTCCCCAAAACTGGTTCAGCATAGGAGGTCAGCTACAGTCCAATTCCAATATTATCCCTCTCATCCTCTGAAAAAATGCCTCAAAATCCGCCTCCAAAGCAGATGAAGACTTTAAGCATTACACAACTCTATAAAGAGAAGGATTCAAGTATAGTTCAGCATTTATGATAAGCTTGTTTGTTCTGGATCAAACTGGTTTAGTATAATATTCATATACAGTACATGTGTAAAAAGATTTATTTCACTTGACTAGAGAGATTATTTCCAATCTTCTCTATGTTCAAGCTGCGGTTCAAAAGGCAATAGTGAGCAAAACAGTAGGCAATTAACCATTTAAACAGTAACCAACAGTATATACAGTTCAATATACTACTAAGACAGCGTACGCTACGCTTTCCAGACAAACTTTGCAGATGGAAACGTCCGTTAACACCCATGGTAATTTCTGTGGTACATTGCCCCCATTGGCAGTATTACAGTTTAATGAATAACCCCCTTAGATGGCGCTATTCAAACGTATTGGTTGTATATTATTTTGCCCAAGACAACGAAGTGCCTTTATCCAAGGCGGTGTCATACAATAAAAAATGAGAATTTTGAACAAGCTGCATCTTCGCAGTAATGTTTCCAGTTCTTTCCCCCTTCCCAATGCACAATGTAATCACTTTGAAAATCACTCGCTGATCTTTTACACTTCTATACTGGCTGCAGGTGCTCCGGGATGACTCGTCTCATTGAGCACTTGATTTTAAAATGATATAAGAGTCTATGTGACTGCTAACACATTTTTATAGTATATCACCGGAGTACAATGAAACCTATTTTATGTGGTATTCGTACAGCCAAAGCATTTTTTATTTGCAATGTGTTTGGTTAAAGATCTGCAAGCTGTGTTTTCTTTACTCTTTATTACAGAAATGTTATATTTACATTTAGCTTACGTTATTTTATCTCAAATGTATCTTGAACACTTTTCAAAAGTTAAAAAAAAAAACAACGATTATTTGTTAGGATAGGAAATGTTTAACTCTAGATCAGTGTTTCCCAATTCCAGTCGTCGGGGAACCCCAACAGGTCAGGTCTTAAGGATATCCCTGCTCCAGCACAGGTGGGTCAATCAGCGGCTCAGTCATTTTGACTGAGCCACCTGTGCTGGAGCAGGGATATCCTTAAGACCTGACCTGTTGGGGTTCCCTGAGGACTGGAGTTGGGAAACACTGCTCTAGATAAATCTGTACACACAGCACTTTTGTTAAAGTGGGACCTGCCCGTTAGTTCTGTTCAGTAAAACTGCGCTGCAAACTTCAGGGTGTTTTTCTTGAGCTGATGTAATTAAACAGCAAATTCTTTTGTTTCAGCCAGAATGATTCCTGCACTTTGTATTCCAGTTCATAAGCAGTGACATTAACCAGCATTCTACCCAGACAGGCATCCCATTCTACAGCTGAGTGGATTGGAGAAGTAGCATTTTGGTTTCCATATGTCACAAAAAAGTAGTGAGAATGCAAGATTGCCCTTCAGCACATTGCTTATAAACTTCCAAATGTCACATTGTCTAAAAAATACCGACGTGTGTCATTTTTAAATCTAGGTGATTGAACGGTCTCATTTATATTGCAATGCAGTGATTAGGCATTGATGCCAATATCTTATCACAATTTAATGAGGTATACTCCAAGTTACTTTCAGGATCTTTATTACCTGCATTAATTTAACAATGTATACATAAGTAGTCTTTTTTGGAATTCTTATTGTATATCTTAAATGTTACTACACCAGTAAAGAAACAATTCAAGTCCATTAAAACCAATGGTACTGAACCTCTTGCATTATAGCTAGCTATCTTTTCTAAACAGCCTTTCTATAATCTGGGGACAGGTATAACCTCTACTTTTCAGTTATTCTCTGACAAAAAATATTAATGTGCTGTTTACAGTTTGTTTGAAGGCCCAATTTGGGAGAAGATATTAAACATTATTCAAAAACTCAAGCAAGTTAGCACAGCTGTTTAATGGCTGTCATTCCACCCCAGTATAGCATCAGCATGTATGTTTCGTGTGGAACTCCACCATTAAATATTCATTATCAGTATGTGCTCTATTTTCAGCTAGTCACCTTGTGCGTGGTCACCATATTTTGACACTGCAGTATATACGCACATTGCAGGAGCAACTAATGTTATTTTTTTAGTTAAAAGGTACAACCCTGCTTTGAGCTACAAGAGACACCAATTACAAGAAATACCTTGTTTTCTAAAAAAAAATCTCATAACCTACTGACCCACACAATTTATTGGCTTTCTATTCGAAGCAAGCGCAGTCACAAGATCACACTGAAATAAGGGCATCATCTGACACTCTTCTGTCATGTTGTCTGGTCCCTGACGACAGGGTTTTCTCCCACGGAGAAATGTTCAAGGAAGATTAAGAAGAACCTGTGGGAACGTGAAGGGATGCAAGGAAAACATTTTTGTACCTTTAACATTAGCTCTGAATAAACCTTTTATGCTGTATACTGATCTATTAAGATTTAATGTGTGTGACACATGCCTGAACACTTTGTTGTCCGCACCTCGTCCGCGGAATAAATATTTGTGCGATTGTTTATGTTATTGCAGTTTATCACATGGCCGGCAGGTGGCACACTGAATACCTTTGCCTAGGATACTCGGTAGCCGTAAGGGAGCCCCAAGTATATGTGCTCTTGAATGACACAGTACGAACGCCACAGTACGAACGCCACAGGTGACTCAATACAAGATACAGTGTATACATGTCTCGCTTTAAACACTGCTTAAACACTGCCTTTCTGTGTATAATGACCTCGCACTTCTCTACTGTAGCAGATTCACACTTTACTCAAATCACTCTGCATTAACCAAAATGTGCCTCAGTCCGTTTGTATATAGCATGGAACATGGTACTTTCTAAACCTGCCACCAGTTATACTTCTATGATTTATTCTGCCATTCAAGACAGTACAGATAAGAGGGCAACTCTCTCTGACATCTATGATTATATCGCTACGAAGTACCCATTCTGCGGGGGGGGGGGAAGTCTGAAAGAATTCAATGACAAAACGAAATCATTAATGATTGCTTTATTAGAATAATGCACCCCTAATAATAGCTTTATTAGATTAGTGTGGCCCTAATAATAGCTTTACTAGAATAGTGCACCCCTAATGATTGCTTTATTAGAACACTGTGCCCCTAATGATTGCTTTATTAGAATAGTATACACCTAATAATTGCTTTATTAGAATAGTACACCCTAATAATTGCTTTATTAGAATTGTGCGTCCCTAATGATTGCTTCATTAGAATAGTGCACCCCTAATTATTGCTTTATTAGAATAACGTGCCTCGCAAGTCATTTGTGATCGCCTCTCAAAACAGAAATATTTGCCGTGGATTTAGCCACAGCTCCTTGTGCCCACATCTGTACACCAGCCCACATATGAGAGCTTCTTTCGGGAAGATGTGGGAGGAAAATGCTCAAGATAAACGTCCATTGACGTGTACTGGGATGGAAATCTTAAGGTAAATGAGGGAATCTTACTAATAAGGGGGAGTTCTCCAGTAAAGTTCGACCTTGGGCAAGTCACGTTATCTCCCTGTGCCACAGGCACCAAAATATAATATTACATTCTATGAGGCAGGGACTGTGTCTGTAAAAATTCTATGTACAGCACGGAGTACACTAGTCACTGCCCTACCAAAAAAAAAACATTATTATTATACCGTATTGTACGTATTGTACATTTTAGGGAAAAAACATCTTATTGATAAAAAATGTTTATTTTTTAATTAACATTGTGCAGAATAAATGCATTTAATTTTATGTCCTGTGTCTTCCCGATGAGGGAGCTTACAAATGAATTATCTCAGTGTTTATCTTTACTTTATCTGTATGTTCTACTTTAAAAGCTTTATCAGTAGATTAATATTCAGAATACTTAAAATCAGCAGAACTCGGTTTCCCAGTTAATTACCTTGTCGGCTTTAAAATGACATTTCTCATTCAGGATAAAAGTAAAACTTTTCAGGATTGTCCCAATCTTTTTTTTTAAAATATAATTATGCACATAATGATGAGGATGAGCCTGTAAATGCTTTGCATGCTTATTTTAATGTTGAAATAAAATAAATTATACACATTGGATAGTGGTTGTGGGGATTTTTTTTTATTGCAAAGTTTTTTTATTATTATTATTATTATTTGAATGCAAGTCAAGTCTCACACTGTTGAGCTGTAAATCAGATTTCTGCGTTATTATTTGAATTCAGATGACCCTGTTAAAATGTAACAGTTAACCACAACACAGGAAGAAGATGAAAAATTAACAATATTGATCAGGTGAAAAGTAGCTTGCTACAGGCATTCGAAGTGTTAAATAGTTACATAGTTACATAGTTACATAGTAGATGAGGTTGAAAAAAGATGTACGTCCATCAAGTTCAACCTATGCTAAATTTAGACAACAGATACTTTATCCTTTATCTATACTTACATATTGATCCAGAGGAAGGCAAACAACCCCCCCCAGAGTCATATCATCCAATGATGTCTCATAAGGGGAAAAATAAATTCCTTCCTGACTCCAAGAATTGGCAATCGGATTAATCCCTGGATCAACATATTTCCCATGTATACTTATTTGGTATATCCTCGTATACCTTTCCTTTCTAAAAAGATGTTCAACCTTTTTTTGAACAAATCTATTGTATCTGCCATCACAGTCTCCATGGGTAATGAATTCCACATTTTAACTGCCCTTACTGTAAAGAACCCTTTCCTTTGTTGCTGGTGAAATCTCCTTTCTTCCAGTCTTAAGGGATGGCCCCGAGTCCTTTGTACTGCCCGTGGGATGAATAGTTCTTTTGAAAGCTCCTTGTATTGTCTCCGAATATATTTGTATATATAGTTATATCCCCTCTTAGACACCTCTTTTCTAATGTAAATAAATCAAATTTAGCTAGCCTCTCCTGATAAGTTAGATTGTCCATCCCCTTTATTAATTTGGTGGCTCTTCTCTGCACTCTCTCTAGTTCCATAATGTCTTTTCTTAGGATTGATGCCCAAAATTGTACTCCATATTCAAGGTGAGGTCTTACTAATGCTTTGTAAAGGGGCATAATAATGTTTACTTCCCTTCCATCCATTGTCCGTTTGATGCAAGATAAGATCTTGTTTGCCTTTGCAGCTACTGCATGACTTTGAACACTATTGCTAAGCCTGCAGTCTACAAACACTCCTAAATCCTTCTCCATCAAGGATTCCCCCAATTTATCCCCATTTTATTTGTAATTCGCCTTTTTATTCTTGCATCCCAAATGCATAACCTTACATTTATCTGTATTAAACCTCACCTGCCATTTACCTGCCCACGTTTCCAGTATCTCCAAGTCCTTCTGAAGATAAATTACATCTTGCTCTGATTCTATTACCTTACACAATTTAGTATCATCAGCAAAGATGGAGACTTTGCTCTCGATGTCATCCTCAAGGTCATTAATAAACAAGTTAAAAAGCAGGGGTCCCAGTACCGATCCCTGAGGTACTCCACTCACGACTTTAGCCCAACCTGAAAAAGTTCCATTTATGACAACCCTCTGTTGTCTGTCCTTAACCAGTTTTCAATCCAGGTGCATATATTATTACTGAGTCCAATTTGCTTTATTTTGTACACCAACCTCTTGTGTGAAACCGTATCAAAAGCCTTTGCAAAATCTAAGTAGACCACATCAACTGCATTACCCTGGTCTAAATTCCAACTTACCTCCTCAAAGAAACAAATAAGGTTAGTTTGGCAAGATCTATCCTTCATAAATCCATGGTGACTATTACTAATAATTGTATTTTCCATTAGGTATTCCTAATTGTTGATTAGCATAGGCGATTACTTAAAAGAGCAGTCCAAGCGGTATATTTAAAAAAAATAGGTTTGAAGCAGGGTGTCTACCTAGCTGAACCGCATTGATTTCAGTTACGGGGACCCCCTGCTTCCAGAGATACCTCCATAGTGGGTGCCGGTAGCCACTCAAGTGTTCACAGTATGGCAGATTTTCAAAGCTCCCTACAGGCCAATATGAAGCCGTGATATCATCAGGTTTGGCCTATGTGATCAGGGGCTTTAAAAAGACGGAAAACTGCAGTAGCAGCTTCGGCTTAAATATTCTATGTCAGAGGGGCCAATAGGAAGCTGCGATGTCATCCCTTGCAGCTTCCTATTGGCCCACGTTATCAGAACATTTAAAGAGCATACTGGCACCCCTTACGGAGGTATCTCGGGGAACGGGGTCCCCGGAGCTAAAATCTATGCGGTTTAGCTCTAGAGACCCTTTGCTTTAAACCTATTGAGAAAATAAATAAATAAATAAATGCGCCGCTTGATGTTTTACAAAATGGCAAAGTCTTTTGCATTCATGAACAAGTAAATTCCAAAGTCAAAAACAACACCTATGCTAAAGTTCTACAACCAGTTTCCCAAAAGGGGCCAGATCAGAAAATAAAGTAGGAATAGAACGGCCACTGTATTATCGTAACATAATTTAGGATCCTTTTAAGTACTTCTAAATGCTTGCAAAATATTAAAGCATAATCATTTTAAACATATGTACATTACTCTACAAGTGAGTTTTAGTTGCAATTGGCTGTCTGGACAACTGGCTGGGCAATGAAATTAGCAGCAGACAGCCCAGGGGCCACTTTAAGAATCTCTGCGGCCCGCAATTGGCTTGTGCGCCGCATGCTGAACAGCCTTGCTCTATGCAATGTGTAACCAGAGCAGGTGAATACACATTGTTCTGTGTGGCAGTTTGTGCAGCAGAGCTGCAGGGCTTGGTGCAGAACATGCTGTACTGTCTCAGCACTGCTAACGAACCCTTCTAAGGGATGATCTTCACTGATGGAGCAAAGGAGGTTCGCTGGCACAGAATGGTTAATTAAGAAAAAAAAAATTAATATGAAGCTGTAATTTGGGTTTTACTAAGACACAGAGGAGGACGAGTGCCTAAAAGAGAACATCAGTGCTCAGTGTCAGCAATGAGTTATTTGAGCAAACCGGAAACGGAAACTGGTTGTGATGTCTAATGGGTAACCCCATCAGTGCTGGATAGAAATGTGCAAAAATAGTAGAATTTGTTTTCACCTAATAACAACGACCAATTTTGTCAAAACAATTTGCAAGGTCTCCTGTGTTACGTGGTCTTGCTTTTTAAATTTTGTTAAAAATTTGGATTAAGAGGCAGCCGCACGTCAACTCAGCTCCACTGTTACACGAAGTATAAACTTCCACAAAACTGGGGAGAAATACCCCCAAACCAGTAAATTAGAGAATATAGGTCTTGGATCCTCCCCTCATATCTCAACGGATCCACCCGAACACGAGAGACAGGTAACCGCCTGAAAATACTTGTAGCATTTACAAAAAACAAAAAAACAACTCTGAAGGATATTTTTAATGTATTTTAATGTAACATGCATTTTTTGTTTCTATAGCAACCATTTACAAAGTCACATCCCCTTCCTGTTCTGAAACAGGCTATGACACACCACTTTTTGAGCCCTGCCCTCTTTCTAGCAGTGCCCCAATTATATGTGTGACTGCCTGGTCACATGATCTTCCCCACAGAACTTTGCATCTTTGGTCCTCTTCTGATGCACTGACAGCCATTTAGTGAACTCCCAAGCCGAATATTCGCCGATCAATCACAAGAGAACAGATCGATCGGCAACTTAGCCAATTACTTATTGTGTGGATTGTATTGATGCACATATTAAAGAAAAAAAATATTTTAAAAAACAGCAGCTTGGACTGCTGATGTAAAAATAAATAAATATATCGTTATTCAAATTTGTCACAGTTTCAGTGTTTTGCAACACCTTCCTCAGGACAAACTCCCATCAGCAAACACACTTAATATGTAATGTTTGGGGGGCTGACCTCAATCAGCAGCAACTGAGCCCAGCAGAAGGAAGCTCTGCAGAATGTAGTTTGGTCACTGCAGGGAACGCTATTTCAAAGTGTATTGTAGGCTCTAGATCCGCCTAAATGAGATGCAACATGTTGATGATGATGTGAGGTATTAGGTGCTACCTCTGTATTGCCTTCTCATCCAGCATGTCAAATACATTAAAGGATAGCTCTATAAGCTTCTGAGGAATCTAGGTATATTGTCTTTCAGAATGAAAGCTTCCCTGAGGGGCGTCGCTTCAGTGGAAACTGGAAAGGTTATAACTTGGAGACAGGCTTAATAATAAAAAAAGTTAAAAAAAAAAAGGCTTCTTTATTTCAACAACAAAACGTCCAATATGGAGACATCCTGCTCGTTTCTCACCCTTCGGTGATTGTCAATGAGTGGATAATCACTGCCAGAGTCACAATATATCTACTTACAAATTCAATCTAATTAAAAACAGCCGCTCAGTTTAACCCTTGCATTGCTTTCATAAACCTAGCAATGAAAAAGTCTCAGACCACCTGAACACCGTAGAAAATAAACAACATTAAAATCATTTATTTGAAAGCTCATAATACACATACAGCTTGGTAATAGTATTACAAAAACTCATGCAATCATAGAAAAAAATGTATAGATGGTCAGTGTCCAGCTTCCTAAATGGAACTATAAATCACAGAATGATGTTTGTAATGGACCCAGCAGCACTGCTTTCTTTATTCTCTATTTTCTTTAGGAACAATTCAAGCAATATCCTACATGTGTTTTTTTTTTTAATAAATCAGTTCTGTAGTATTAGATAATACTTACAACATTTTTTTTATTCACTCAATGCCATTTTTTATGCGTTTTTGTCAGGGAACACCTGACGAAGTCGGCAAGCGCCGACGAAACGTGTAGAACTGTGATGTCATCGCGCAAGCATGTAGTATGCGTGGTGTTCCGATGCTAACTTGCATGAGAGGTTCAGGCACATACGGATATTCCAGACCATGAGACCTTTTGTATCTGGCAACTATTGCTCTCTCAGACCTGCTAATGCGGATAAGTTTCTTATTACCTGCCCTTCCTGGCAGCACCCACGACAATGGTTCTTCCGTAGCAACCACATCATAAAGTATGGACGACCCTCAGAGAGTAACTAGGCCCTTCTGAATATCGTACCACCTTTTCCTTAATTCTTCTAGGCGTTCTTCATCTGAGTACTCCCCCTCATCCAACCAGTGGTCAACTATTTCACTCATTATTAATATGAATTGCGTACGATCCAACCAGGCCTCATACCCCTCAAACATAGGAGCCCACCATCTGGTTTCTTTCTCCACTGCCTGCTCTTTCACTGTAACTGTCATCTCACTTTCCTCCGGTTCTCCCCCAGAAGACACTCCTGATGTCCCTGTGGACCTAGGGGCTGACCCTAAACGCTTCGGTCTGCATCTTACATTGGCATTGGAATCAGTCGAATTCGTTTTGGATGACACCCCAGATGCAATCATTTCCCTCCCTGATCTTTAATCGGAAGTAAAACAAATCCCCCCAGTCCAGATTTGACCCAGTCCGTTCCTCGGAGGTATCCCGTGACTCCCCAGACAACCCTTGGCTCGATAGGGACCCGGATGAGGAGGTGACAGGGACAGGGGTTTGGGCCATGGGCGATGGCAAAACTAAAGGGGACTTGTGCTGGCGAAGCAGCATCACTACCCGCAATTTGACAATACCTCGACCGGTACCAGCGCTGAGTGGATCAGGCTCACCCGTCTCCTGGTTCCCAGGCTTCCGCAGGGCCTGCCAGCTCTTGCTCTTCTCTCCTCCAGACGACCTAGTACAGCACGGCGGTCACGAGGACGTGGCCATCTTCCAACCGGTTCTGCTGTGCCCGCCAGAAGTGACATCATCAATCTCGCGGGACTCAGCGTCGCCATCTTTGGTTGGGTTCCCCACCGGAACCTCTTCCTCCAGAACGACATCCGCCGCCGGAAGTGATGGTTCCTGCTGCTGCTCCGCTCGGGCCTTGGCTAGGCCTTCCATCGCCGTCACCTCCACCGGAGCCTGTGGGGGGTAAGAAGGTGTCTCACCGCTCCGTCGGCTGGCGATGGGGTCGCCCTCTCCTTTCACGCTGCGAGTCACCAGGGCCGTAGGACTCATCCGCTCCGGTCGCATCAGCGCAGATGATCGCAGTACATCGGAACTCATTTCCTCCGCAGTACAGGTAAGTGCTGGTTCTTTTTCAGCACCGCTGTAGTGGCCCGCCGGTAGGCGCATCACCACCGATGTCGGGCTTGCTTGCTCCTCGTCCGATGAGGCAGACTCCGACGCTGGTAGTGGTACTTCCGCAGGGGACCGACAGAGAGGTTCCGGGTTCTCGCTGCAGTTGCAGGCCCCAATTTCTCTCTTCTCCGTAGCGATCATCAGCAACGATCCCCATTCTCCAGGATCAGCTTTCTCCATCTTTACCTTGGGCGAGGCTCCAGCCGTCAGCTTGGCTGTCTCTCCTCCTGCCTCCGCTGCGTGCCCAGGCACAAAGGGCTGCACTGCCCACAAATAATGTATGCCACATTGGGGACACCTTGCCGTGGTACTGGCTTCTCCCCCTGGCAACCTGCACTGCATAATCAGGCATCGCAATGTCTCTTTGTCCCCAGCCTTTACTACCATGAAGCCTCCTGGCAATGAATAGGGGTATACCCCAATGTCCATCTCGTTCTTTGTAGTACTGGTTAAGGGAGACACTTGGCACAGTGGTCTCTCTTGTCCACCAGCTCCTCGCAACTGAAGGGCAGGAGTCACCCCTTTAGCTCCTCCCTCAGCCAACTCGGTTCGTAATTAGGAGGGTCCCACAGGTTCACTTGATGACCCATGATTGGCTCTGAGCCTGTCACAGTCCATGAGGGCGCGGCCACATCTTTCGCGCCACTTCCCCCAGCAGGGCGGGGTTCTTTATTTCGCGCCAATCCAGGCCAACTCTTTGCAATCTTAATATTTGCAGAATTTTCTTCAATCGGCCCACGCGGTCTCCCAGGGAAGCGGGAACCGCCATCTTGGATTGCACGGCCATTCACATAAGCAACTGAGGTAGATACTTGTCTGTTGATCACTGGCTGGCAATCAGGTACTCCATCCACTCTGCACATGATAGCAATGTCCTGAACACTGTCCTCCAGGGTAGCACCCCGGGATCCTAGGCAGGACAAAAACACCCATAACAAACTAGCCAAAGTCACTTTGGTAGTCTGTTCTTCTGTGGTACACACACCACGTGCGCTCTCTCCATCAGACTCTGGCCGCCATCTTAGATTCTCCGCACCGCGCGAAACTTCACTACTTGCGGTCGCCATCTTTACTTGATAACTGCGATCGCACATGGTGCTCCTCTCTGCTGGGCAGCCGCCATTTCGATGCAATAAAGAATGCCAGTGCACCACCTACATGTATCCCATGTATGTCTGACTCATGTTACTACCTCAGGCTAGGCTCACTCTCTCTGTGTATGCTGTGTCTACCTTCCTCCAGTATGTGCTCTGTGGTAAGTGTTCTGGTTACCGGCTAGAGTACTCTGGCTTCTCTGGCTAGGGCTTCCTCTAGCGCAGATTCTCTCCAGAATTCCTGACCCATGTTAACCAGGCTATCCCTTCAGGCATCCTACTACTAGCTGCCTCACAGTGACTAGAACAGCTATAGCCCCGTCTCCAGACCCACTTTACTCCATTCGGGGCCCTAGGGTGTGCTTTGCGAGTCGCCACGACCTTCCTGACTACCCCAAGGTCCCGTCCCATCCACAGCACTGATTGGCAGCATACACTCTCCTGACTGGCAGCATACACTCTCCCAGTGTTCCTAGCAAAAACCTGTTCTGTTGATAGGTATCTCAGCAGCGCCTCCAAAAATGTAACGGTCAGACCCCCACCCAATCTCATATTGGCCCCTGTGGGTGTAATCTGCTCTCAATTACATTTATGTGTGTTGTGGTGCACCTGCTGGTTTACAGGAATCCTGAGTTTCCTGATGTTTGTAATGGGGAATATCTCCATGACAGGCGTCTGAGGTAGTGTTCCGAGTCCTACTCACATTTCGTACAGCGCCTCCACCCCATCAGGATCCCTACGGCAGCAGGGAGGAGTGTCTGAAGGGGAACTCCTTGGTGCATCTTCCTGTAGAATAACTCCAAACTCACACAGGAAGGTTGTCTTGAACTTGGGCATCTTTAATAACATCTTTCCAGGCAGACTGCCCATCATAGCGGTTGTACTTAGCCGCATATTTCCATGAGGTACTCCATTCAGAAGGTTCCTCCTCTCTTAATTGAGTTGCTCTCCACCTCTCCCCTAAGGGAGACCACCAGATGTGCCAGGTCCCTGGACACAGTGTGTATTAGCTGCACTTGACTCTCTGACAGACAGACTCGAACTGCTGCAGACACTACACTCAGGAACATAAGACAAGACTTAGACACTTAACTTTTGGCAGTTCTGTGTCTTATATAGACTCCAGAAAGACCCACCTCTATGTCACTAACAGTGGACACAAAACATGCTGTCACTTCCTTTGCTACATATGACACTTCACCAGGGTTTGAGGGCAAACCTCCATGATAGTTACTGGCAACCCTGCCTTCTTACCAGGATTACTGCCAGCATGAGGGAGATCTGTACACCAATTTTACACATGGCTACAGATAGATAGATAGATAGATAGATAGATAGATAGATAGATAGATAGATAGATAGATAGATAGATAGATAGATAGAGATCGATAGCTAGATAGAGAGAGAAGGAGAGAGAGAGATAGATAGAGAGAGAGATAGAGAGAGAGATAGATAGATAGAGAGAGAGAGAGAGCGAGAGAGAGATAGAGAGAGAGATAGAGAGAGAGAGAGCGAGAAAGAGATATAGACAGAGAGATAGATAGAGATAGAGAGATATAGAGATAGAGATAGATATAGATATAAATTTATAAATATATATAAAAAAACTCAAAAACGAATAGACGATACCGTTCTGTGGCTAACGAAATGCTTTTAATTTGTGCAAGCTTTCGAGATACTCTGATCTCTTCTTCCGGCGATGTTACAATGGATAAAGCAAAAAAGGATTAACTTAAAAACAGTGCATCTTGGAATGTTATCTGTTGATATATATTAATGTGCCACATGGATTGTCTGTATATCAAAAAAGAGAGGCCATTGCAGCCACGTCTTCCAAAAACAAAAGTGCTTGAAATGGTGTGTTCTTACAGTGGAGTATGATTTGCACCTACAGTAGTCCCTCTAAGCATATAATTGAGAATAGTTCTTAAATGAAGAGCTGTCGTTAATCTAACTCTAAATTGGAAGCGAATATTAGACACGTGCATTTAACGTGTGGACTCCGACATGAGCTCATTTAAGTAAATTAGTAACAGACACGCCTCTGCAGGTCAAATCATTAGGTACGGGAGCACCACACAAACTATTTTTGGCTAGCTGTAAATTGTAAGTCACTGTCATTTAGCGCCTGCGTTATATTTCTTCCTTTACATACTTCTTCACACACTACACTACTTCGCATGTAACCTTTATTTCTGTAACTTGTTTCAATCCCCCAATGTACAACTCAGCTGTCATTAACCAACTCCAAGAGGGCCCCAAAGAGAGACAAAGTACAATTTTCTTTCTCTGCCAGGGGAATGAATATGGTAAAAACTCCTGATTTTTTTTTCATTGAATTGGATTCTGCATCAAAGCAAAAATCCCAGTTTAATAATTGGCCACATAAATCTTTATTTAATTTTTTTTGACACACATCAAGATTCTATTTAAAAATATGATATAGAAGCCCCAACAAGCACAGATTTGGCAAATGTAAAGGACAGTCTTTTCCTACAGTAGTGATTTCTCTGCTTGTGCATTGGAAGTCAGCAACTGTACTTTACAGGCGAATCTTCTTCCTACAATACATTTTAGATGGTTGAAAGCACCAAGTAATAATCCCGATTTCTATAGATTGCCTCATATACACAGCGGATTTTGAATGTGAAATGCTGCGTTAGCAATCTACGTGACTAGTTAAAAAATAATAATAATAATACCTTCACTTCCAAAACTGGAAAACGGTCAGTTTAGCTAGAGAAGGCATGACACGTTTAAATGCTGCATCACTAGACATTTAGTATTCCGCCAAGAGGAAATGCAGATAACAAATAGAAACGATAGCTTGACAATGAAACACATCTCTGCTTCCAATTTGCTCCGGCTAACAGATTTGTTTTCAAAGCAATTATATATGTGTGATCTATTTGTGGAATCTTCTCACTCGTCTCCTGACAAAAGCACTATTAGGCTGTCACCCATGATCAGCTGAAGGCAACGGAGGGAGACAATTTTGTAATGCCTTGTTGCTGCCAGTCAACGTCATCTGAATAATGGCATAGTCACTGTGAACAGTCCTTTATTATTTATTTTCCCAGGTCTCGTACAGAGGACAGTTATTACTTAATTTTGACAGAAAGAGTGGCAGAAGAAAGAATCTGCAATACCTTTATTGTATTCTATTAGGTAGAAGAAAAAAGCACCTTGTTTTTTTTTTTTTAATCTGATGTGGCTACAGAAGATATGGTGGGTCGTCCTGCCTCTGTTAGGAAATCTAACAATCCGTCCAATTTGATTTGCACAAAGCAGAGGTTTTTCAATAATAATAATATAAGAATAAAAAAAATATATGCTCTTCTGCCAGACTGTCACAATGGATAATTTTATTGGCCTCTTGCCCTGCAGGAAGCATGGCAGAGCCCAACGCGCTCAATATTTAATATGCCACAGCTGCCTTGCAATGTAATCGTGGTAGAATACAAAATGCCACTGCTCATTAGGTTGAAGGATTTCTTTTTATTAAGAGTTTTATTATTTCTTGGCTGGGTGTTGGCAAAAAGATGACATTTGTTTTAAGACCATGCAAAACTGTCACGAATATGAGCAATTATTGGAGGAACGGGATGTTTGAAGCCTGTGAACATTGGATCCATTTCTCATGGAAGGTCACTGCATCATCATTGTTCGCTGATGCGCCTGACCAGGGCAGAGATTAAATCATCCCGACTAAATGATAATGTAACTTTTTATTTATTTAGTGAGCAGTGAACTCAAATAAAATCTGCAACGCAGACTTCTTTACTTGAAGTAATCTCTCACAATTGCAATGCCAGTTTCTTTGCAGAGAGATATTAAATCTTCATCTAATCTGGCAGGGACCCAGACAAAAGCAAATTGTCGTAGGCATTATTCAGATGTGTTCAAAGACGAACATTTAGAGTACTTTTTTTTATCCCTCTTTAAAACTTTGTGGGATTAAAACAAGTAACCATAAAAAAAAAAAGGTTACATGGGAACTAGAATAATGAGAATAAGTATGTACAGGAACAAATATGGGCCAACTGGGAAACATACACTACAGCGGCCAGAAAACGTTTCTGAACCCAAATGATAATTACGGAAATTCCATCTTTTCCCATGATAACCTTCTTGAAACAAAACCAGTCTTTTCTTAAATATCCAATAGGGTTTATAGTAATGAATTCCATGTCTTTTGAAACAAAATGATGTACAGTGGCGACACAGTTTATTCTAATACGGCTAGAGCCGCAAGCCGCGTGGTGTGCCGGTTTTCTCATTTTTTTCCCTCGACGTGCCGCGCGTCATCGATGCGCGGTCACGCTTCATCGGGAGCGTGCGCGCATGGCAAGCGTGTCTAGGGCTCCCCGAGGGAGCTCTGGGTTGTTCTAATGTGGGGGATGGCGGTGGGGGGCTCCGGGGGACCCGGTGGACCTGGAGAGGGGAGGGGGATGCCTCGATCGGAGGACCGATCCTCCGAGGCTCCGGCACGCGTGCGGGACAACTCGGCGCGTGCCCGGTATCTGTTGCGGCCGAGACTGAGCAAATGTTAGAATAAGCTCGGCCGCGACAGTATGAATTAAACAATTAGTAATTAAGAGTCAGGGTATGTGCAAAAGTAATAATAATAATAATAATAATACATTTAAAGGGGATAATTAGAATCAAGTGTTTAAATAATTAGGTAGATCTTCCGGGGAGAAAGCGCTGGGAGGCGTGAAACACGTGGGGGAAGATTTTTTTGTCCTTGTTTTGTCCCTATCATGTTTTTTGTTTTTTAATTATGTAACACTTAATAAAACTTTTTTATTTTTTCAATACCCGGTGAGTTGCTCTGTGCATTTTTGTCTGGACAGCAGACCAACCAATCCACAGTATCTACAGATCTTCCGGGGAGTTTGGGAGGCCCCATCCTAAAGATCAGAAACTTTGTAAGTTTGGTCTTCACCATACAGATGTGTGGAAACGCGTTATACCACAATCAAAAGAAATATCTGATGACCTCAGAAAGCAGTTATTGATGCTAATCAATCTAGAAAGGGTTACAAAACCATTTCTAAGGATTCGGGGCTCCACCAATCCACTGTCAGACAGATCAGCCTACAAATGGAGAAAGTACAAGAGCACAGTCACTCTAGCCAGGCGTGGTTGTCCTACCAAAATCTCTCTAAGAACAAACCAGCGAATCATCCAGGAAGTCACAATGAACCACAGAGTAACATCCAAGGATCTGCAGGGCACTCTCGCCTTGGTTAATTTGTGTTGATGACTCAATTATCAGAAAATGACTGAACAAGAATGTTGTTCATTGAAGGATAGTATCAGGATGAATGGAACCCGCGGAGGTAGCATGGAAACCCACAAAAGATAGGTGTCAGAAATATATATAAAAATTGACAAGACAGTGAAAACAAAATGGAGTCTGCAATAATGTGCATACTAAACATGAGACAATAGTCTAATTGAAAAAAACAGGATAAGCTGCAAGGAACTGCAGTGCTAAATGCAACTGCAATAAATGGCAAGGGACAAAGATAATAAACAGGGGGACAAAAATAATGCAAAGGTAATACAAAACTAAAAAACAAGAATGTACCTGAAAATCAGTAGAACTAGAAACCAGAATGAAGCAGAACAGGGAAAGCACTAAGAGAAAAAAAAATCAAGTGATTCCTGACCTTTAAAACAAAGTTTGACAAGCAAAGATCAAACAGGATGGGTGTTTTTTTTATAGCCAATCTAGTATAGCAGCTGGCCTCATTAAATATTCTAGTTCTAACCAGACAGTCAGAACCTAGCTCATCTATAGATCATTCAGCGAGGGGTATTGCGGGAATAATGACAACTATCCAGGAGAAAACCACTGCTCTCTAAGACTGTGCTTATAGTCCCGACGACTACCGCGTGATGCCTGCTTATATTACAGGAGATAAGAGAGTGCAAGCGGGGGGCGTGGCGGGGCGAGCGGCTGTGAGCGGTTCACCTTCATTGGCTGAACCGCTCACGTGCCACCAACGTCAACTTGTTTTGACGCAGCGTCGCATTGCCGCCGCCAGGACTATAAGAGCAGCCTAAAAAGAACATTGTTGTCCGTCTGAAATTCGCCAAAGAGTACATAGATGATCCAGAAGACTTCTGGAACAATGTTCTCTGGACAAACTAGTCAAAGGAATGAATATTTGGTCTCAATGAGAAACATTATTTTTAGCAAAAACACAACACTGTGTTCAAACAGAAAAACCTTATCCCAACCGTCAAGCACGGTGGTGGGTGTGATGGTTTGGGGCGGCTTAGCTGCCCCAGGACAGCTTGCCATCATTTACACAACCATGAATTCTTTAGAGTGTACAATTGCAGCAAGACAATGATCCTAAACATGCATCTACAAAGCATCTACAAAATAATGGCTGCAGAAGATGAAATTCCGCATTTTAGCATGGCCTAGTCAAAGTCCGGGCCCAAGCCCTATATGTTGTTGCAGGACCTGAATCAAGCTGTCCATGCAAGGAAGCCCTCAAATGTCACTGAGTTGAAGCAGTTCTGTAAGGAGGAATGGGCCAAACTTTCTCAAAACTGATGTGAGAGACTGACCAGCAGTTACCAAAAATGCTTAGATAAAGTCATTGTTGCTCCAGGAGGTGCCACCAAGTACTGAATCTATAGGGTCACACACTTTTTCACACATGGATTATGAATGTTGAATCATGTGTGGATAAAAAAAGTTGAAAAAGCATAATTTTTTTGTGTTATTTGTTTGATCGGGTTATCTTAATCTATTAGGATTTAAATTAAGATCTCATAACATTTTAGGTTTGAAATATGTGAAAATCCTAAGGGGTTCACACACTTTTCCTCACCACTGTATGCTATAGCTTTGCTAGAAGGCTGAATCTCATTTTCATCCTTAGTCTTCTGCCCTTATTTGTAACCAACTCTACATATTTAATGGTAACAAGCCGAGATCAACTTCAGAAAATTACAAACATACAAGCACAACTCATATTGTAGGTAACCAGCTCTTAACGTATGGATTCAATTCATGCAATGAAAACAAAATTGCACGTATAGAAACAGTCATGTCAAAGGCAGCCTTGAACTGCTTTAACATTACTCATAATCTCATTCTATTCACATGTTGCACTCAAACCCATTTTTGAGTATGATTACAGTGCTCAATAAAAGAGCTGTAAAAAAATAAATAAAAGCCCCGAGGTCACAAAGAAAAAAGGTTTGTTTAGTACTCTTGTGCCTCATTCTAAGTTGCTACTAGACATAAAGGCAAATCTTTAAACTATTCCAGCATGAAGTAATAACACATGTAGTTCATATTGGCTTTGTGATCACTTGCATCTTTTAGTTCTGTCTCCAATCAATAGGCTAGGTAGTGTGTTGGTCTCAAGAAAGATCAATATTAAGTGCATGCATGGCTTTGTCCTTGATTACAGAAAACAGCAATTCATGTTATAGCACTTAATGGAAACAAAAAACAACTAAGTAATTCACCTGTGACACAGGTTCTTTCACATGGAGCTCCCTACATCACTGTCAGAGAGCGTGTAGTGTTGTAAAAGCTGTAAGTAAATAATATAAAGTGCTGCTTTTTGTACACACGGCAATTAGACTGCCTTACGCAAGAGTCAAAGTAGCACTTCCCTCTACAATAAAGTACAAGAGACAAGATCTATACAAGTACAACAGAAAAGAAAAAAGGATAGTGCCATGAAAATATCCCAAAATATATCATTCAAAAGGTGCAGGCCTAGGACTAAAGTGAACTAAAGCTTTACATGTTAAATCCAGGTCAGTGGTAATAAACCTATTCTGACCCAGGGTCATGTCTAGGGTATGAATGAATCCAGATAGCTTCAACTCAGCCCCCTTTCCAAAGCACACCAAGTCCTGTTATATTTTATTCACTTTATTAAGAAAGGAGCAGTATATACAGGCACTTGTGAATGTAAAGGTTTTGAGAGTGCGTCTGTATAGGTGCTTCGTAATTAAGGGCAGGTGAAAAGAATTGGCCTTGCCATAAGGGTGTAACAGATGGGTGCTGTACTCACGGTCTCCAAAGTGGAAAAGGAAGTGAGGGGAAATGTGGGTAAAAGGAATAGTCTTGGGACAGACTATCTGTGAACAAAGACAGGGGGGAGGGCAGACTAGCCCGTTCTGAGAAGAATCTCAGAGGTTGCTGTAGCAACTCACTGGTTGCCTGCTTACAGGCAGAAAGGGCAACATATTGATACATCACACAGGCACTGTGTGTGTGTGGAACAAATACATGCAGCTGAACTTAAGGAGCTGACAAGCAGAAGCTGCAAAGAAGGGGGGGCGGGTGATCAGAAAGAGCAGAAATGGGCTTGCTTGTTCCATGACAAAACCCATGTTTACATTTTTTTGTTTGTAACTACAGGATTGAGGAAGAGGGTCTCCTAAGCTGAACTGTGTTACTTTTAGCTCCGGGATCACCCTGCTTCCAGTTATTATCATTGGTGCTTCCGGTATACCTGGGAATTTTAAATGTCCTGGTAAAGCTGGCCAATAGGAAGCTGCAATGGATGACATCACAGCTTCCTATTGGGCCGTGTGATGCAGGACATTGAAAGCCACCATTATGTTAGACACACTGTTACCGTACCAGCAGAGATACTGGCACCACTACAAAGGTAAGTATCTCTGGAAAAAGGGGATTACAAGAGCTGAAATTAATTCAGCCCAGAGACAATCTGCTTCAATCCTATAATAATGATTTTTTTTTTAATGCAATGCAGCCTGTTTTGCTGATTTAAAGGTCTTTAAGGAGCTGGATCAGGTTTATGACTCAACCACCCAACATTGTACAAAATACGTACATTTCCCTGTTAGCAATTATTAGATTTTCCCTAAATCTAGTTTGACTGGTGTTCTGAAACAAGAGCTGTGAGGATCACTGATCTATGCATAATGAGTTCAACCTACTGGTAGGTGTTTTTTTTATATATATAAAAGCATGCTTACATATTTTGTTAAATCGTCCTTTAAACCATTTGAAAGATTATATAATCTCTTGTCTGTTGAGCCTCCTTTTCCACAGCTAGTGTCAACCCCATAGTCTTCCTTAGCGAAGTGCGAACTAGCTGTAGTTTTATGGTCTGAATAGTAATAAATAAGACAAAATGGTGACCCTTTTCCCATCTAGCTAACCCTTCATTGCTGAAACATAGTGTTGGTTTGTGCAAGATTGTGGTGCAGTGCAAGCATTAAAGAGCTCTCCCATTGAGGAATGGAGTCAAATATTTTATTGGATTCTAGAAGTCACAGTTATTCACAACTCCATTTGGTGTCAGACAAGCACCTGGTTGCTTCATTTCAAATGGCTCACACATTTTTATAAAGTATATTACAGTATATGTTAATTGCAAAACTGTTTGTATAGCTGACCTGACAAAAGAAAGAAATACAACTAGAATGTTGACAGACAGCCACCTTCATCCGGTAATTATTATTTCCTTTGCTATTCTGTGCAAATCTAGCACAGCTAATTACTATTAATTGAGCAGAAACTCAAACATACTCAGCTAATGGATTCTACAGAATAATAAAAAAAACTAGCTTTTACTTGGTTATTTCAACAGTTTCTGATCAGTATAATTAGACTTAAAGAAATCACAAACGTATATATAATAAACAAATATTGTTAAATAAATAAAAAGGGATATTTACACTCATATTTACTAAGCAGATTTCTGCCGCAGGACATTATCCGGCACCAGTAGGTGCGTTATGGTACAAGACTACTTGGTAAATATGGCCCATAATCAGAGTTACCAATCATGAGTGTCTCAAGGTGAAGGATGCTGCTTCCTTATTGGATTCAACAGGGTTGCCTGTTTTATACCCTTATGCCAATGGGTCAAGTATTTCTTTCATGATCCGAATCCCATAGCTAAAGCTGTGACTGTTGCAGAATTATTTATCAGTTGCAATTACTGGGTCCAAACCTATTTACATTAATCTTGAGCAAATTCCTTTTAGTTTTTCCTTTTTATGGATCACATACTGTATGTGTAAAAAATATTTATGGACACCCATAAAAATCTTCTACAATAGACAATTTTCAGGAACTGCATGGTTGCTCTTTGGTGATCATTAGGCTGAAGTATGTGGGGTCTACATTTGAAAATATACATATTCTGAAGTGTGAAATCAGTATTCAAAATTATTATTTTTTTAAAGATTGCCACATGGCTAAGCCCTTATACTTTGTTTCATTTGCATTATACTATGTATAAGCTAACAGAACAATAGGATTTGCACAGAATCACCTTTGCAAAGTTTGGAAGTTCTGGATTGAAGCAGAAGAATGCAAAGTATCAGCAACCATGTTCAAATACAATAGGATTCCCAATATTGTTTTCATATTACGTATTTCTGAGTAATGAACCAACTTTTTTTTTAAAGCATACGACAGCCCAACCATGTAATTGTATAAAACCCCATCCAGAGATGTCTGTTTGATGCTAATTTTGTTGAGCTTGCTAAGAGAAATTGCTATTGACTGCTTCCATTAGGAAACTATTGACCCTTCTCAAGAAAGGAAAAACCAGTAGATATGTACATATTTCATCATTTCAATGTCAAGGAGGAATAGGCAGAGAAAAGGATACGGTTTATTTAGACGGAAATTAAAATATTGCAGGCTACATTACTTCAAGTTAATTACTCAATCTAAAAGAACAACTGTTCGAGTCTTGAGTTGGGGAATGTTTAATATGGAAAGTCCTTAAATACACAAAAATACTTTGTTTTATACACATGTAGCCAGGTCCCCCTCGCGTGTAGCCAGGTTTCCCCCCTCGCGCACTCACCCCCTCCTTCCCAGTGGCGACCGCGCGTGTGGATCGGGCTGGAGCAGAAGCATAGTGATCCCTGGTAGCTAGGGACGCGAGCGGCGAGCAGGCCGGTTGCCGGGGACGCGATCGGGCCGTCGCTAAGGCCGAGATCGCGTTGCCACCGGCCCGTCGGCTCGGGAAGCAGGGCGCCGCATACACAGGGCTGTTGCGCATGCGCAATGGCAGTGCACAGCGCGGGAGGCTCAGACAGCTCGCGCATGCGCGAGAATAGACTGCCAGCCCCCAGGGTGCTTAGGGGCAGAGACACCTGACGCCAGGGAGCCAATCAGAAGGCCGGATTCCCCTGCTCCCAGTTAGATACATTTCGCGGGGTTTTGCAGCTACGCAGGCACTCAGGATCCAGACCAGCTAGGGGTAAGAGGTGGATGCAGGGGTCAGTGACCCTCTGCATAGGCCAGCAGCCCCCAAGGTCCCAGTTAGGTCCTGAGCCACCTAATAGCTTGTGGAGCTTAGGGACAGGCCCTAGATAGGGACATTGCCCCTATATTTGGTCAAGTAGTCAAGGACATAGAGCGGAAGCCGTGCGGCCCTGCGAGGTGGGTTCTGGGCTCAGAACACCACCAAAGACCCTAACACCAGGAGAGACATTGTTCGCGCTGGACTTTCAACCCACGCGGTGTGGAGGACAACGTCGGATCGTGCGGATTGATATCGCGGTACCCGTGGCTGGAGCCCGGGCAGGTAACCTGCAACTCACGTGCACCAACCAGGCCTATCACCAAACATAGTGGCTGCGCAGTCACACACACACATATGCACAGTGGTATTTGACTCTGGGAGTACGAGACATTTGGGTGGGGGTTACTGGACACAGGGTGGGGTCACATTGTGGGTGGTAGCGTCCGCCGTGACGCCTAGAGGTGATAGCGTCCGCCGTGACGCCTAGAGGTGGTAGCGTCCGCCGTGACGCCTAGAGGTGATAGCGTCCGCCGTGATGCCTAGAGGTGGGAGCGTCTGCCGTGACGCCTAGTGTGGTTAGTGTGCGCCGTGACACCCAGTGTGGTTAGCGCCCGCCGTGGCGCATGATGATGTTATGATGTTATTGAGTGATATATGTGTTTCCATGCAGTAAAGCCAGTCCTGTTTTATATTCGTTCGTGTTGTGTGGTTGTTTCCGGTGAGGGCCTCCTCCCACTCCGTTGGGATCCCTCCCAGGTGGAGGCGTTGCACCTAGAGATGTATGATATGTATGTACCCCAGGTTCCCCAAGCGGAGGCTTAGGCTCCTGAGAGCCACACAGGTTGCACAGCAGGTAGTAGCGGCGGTATTCATAGGGAATACCCGTTACATTTGGAGGCGCTGCTGAGATAGTCCTGGGGTGCCCCACTTTGTAGTACCGTTACCCTGTCAGTCAGCATGTCTGCGCTGACGCCCAAACAAGTGGCCGACTGGGCTGAAAAGCTAGGAGAGCTTCTGCGACACGTGGTCGCCGTAGACGGAGTGCCTGCTGATGTCTCCATGTTTACTGTCTGCAGCGCAGTAAGGACATTACCTGGTCTGGCGGACGCCCGCCTCATCAGCAAGCACTATGACATTGACCGGCAAGAGAATACCCTATTGCTAGCCACTGAACAAGCTATACTTCCTGATAGAGGCCCACGAGTAGTGTATCTACCAGAGACTTTGCCGCACGGATGCCCTCTAATTTACCCGGGAACTGTTTCCAGTCACGTCACTTCCCTCCCCAGACATGAGGGTTGGGACGACAGAGATATGGCCGCCAGTACACCCATCCGATCAGATATATCTCTACCCAGAGTGACCTTCTCTTCAGATGCTAGGCAAGGGGCCACCAGTTGGGCCGGCAGTCCGGCCACATCACCGATTACTAACCGGTCCGTGAACAGTTCTACCCCAACCCCTAACAGGCAGCGAGCAGCGATAGCCAGTGGCTCCAACAATGACGGCTCCCTGTTAGGAGTGACATTCCCGCAGCTAGTGGAAGCGATAACTACGTCCGCTCAAGCCCAAAATTATAGGAAATTGAAGGCGTTCTCAGGGACGGTCCCTGTCCCCACAGGCGAAGAGAGTATCGATTCTTGGAAGGAGCACACCCTCAAGGTGACCGACGAATGGCCCTGCTCTGAAACGGTCAGACGGCAGAGAATCCTGGAAAGTCTACGACCCCCAGCGGCCACCATGGTCAGTGCACAGCGTGACCAAGACCCTGATCTCTCTGCTCACCAGATGGTAGACTTGTTAGTCCAGATCTATGGCAAGGAGGAAGAGGAGAGCGAGCTGTGGTTCAAGTATTACGCTCTCAGACAGAAGGAGAAGGAAGACCTGTCCGACTTCCTACAACGCATTCAGCTGGTCCTGTGGAAATTGCGGACTTGCGGCCTCATCCTATCTTCACAGATGGACGAATATCGGCGCAAGCAGTTCCTCCGAGGGGCCATCCCCACGCATCACATTGTGATTATGATCAGGTGCTCCCTAAAGGAGGGACCCCCCCCTACCTTCGTGGACATTCTGGGAATCATAAAAGGGCATGAGGCCTATACCAAGCTGCATGCAGGCACCAAAGCCAAAGATCCTCCGGCCAGTGCCACCCAGGGAGCGTCCGCTCGTCGGCCCAAGACACCTGTCAAAGAGGAAGATGCGCCACCCAAGTCGCCCTCAACGAAAGGGCGGGCTTCGGGGAGATCCTCCCCCACCTACCCAAGACGACTGGACCTCAAAGACGTCGTCTGCTATACCTGAGGACAGAAAGGCCATTTCTCTAGAGAGTGCCCTAATGGAGACACCCAAGAAAAGGAAACGCTCCGTAAAGGAAGCTCGGCCAGGACTATGATCTGTCAGAGGCAGACCTCAGAAGCCAAAACCACCGAGGCTACCCCCACGCCTCCCGAAGCCCCTCCTGACCTGAGCCCAGGCGAAGGAACTCCAGGGGGAGATGGCTACTGTCAGGTGGGCCCTTCGGCCATCGTACGTGTGGTAGTAGAGGGAGTCTATGCTGCTGCTCTATTGGACACCGGGTCTCAAGTGACCATAATATACCGGCACTTCTACGACCAGCACCTGAAGCATTGTCCCCTGCGGTCGGCGGAACATATGAAAGTGAGGGGGTTGAGCAACGAAGATTACCCCATCGATGGGATTGTGAGCGTTCAACTGGAGATACTTCAATTGAATACCGGCAAGAAACATCCCATGAGTGTGGAGGCAATGGTGTGCCCAAAACCTCAAGGACAGTGTCAGTATCCGGTCATCCTGGGGACAAATACGGATATAGTACGAGCTGTCATCAGAGCCTACTTGAAGGAGACTAATGAATTGCCAATGGCCGATACCCGCCTAGATCCTGTACTGAGAGAGGAGTGCAACCGAGTATATGCCCTAGAGCGTCACGGGGACCTCTACAATCGTCAACGCGGACTGATGACCATTTCACCAGGGGGAGTGAAACGCATGGCCGTCTGGTGCTGTTATCCGGATCGGGAGGAGACCGATCATCTGTTCTCTCTGGAGAGTGATCCTGAGGAAGAGATCCAGAGAGGGTATCGGGTAATACCTGAAGTAAAAGAGTGGACGACCCGAGTTCCTCTCCGAACCCATGTGTATATCCAAAACATCTCCCCATTTCCAATAGACATCGATGTAGGAGAAAGTCTGGGCAGTATATATCCCGTCAGCCCGGTGGAAACCGCGCCCCAGGTGAACGCCGCTGCAGTAGGTGAGCGGTTAGTCGACCTGGACTTCAACTTCGGGGATTCGACCCTGCCGACCGAGTGGAAGGATCGACTGACAGCCAAGCTGAAGGAAAGAAAAACAGTATTTTCTACCAGCGAGATGGATGTGGGCCGCAGTCCCAGCGCCCAACACACTATTAGGCTGAATGACGCCACTCCGTTCCGTGAACGCTCTCGTCGTATCGCCCCCAGGGATGTGGACGATGTAAGGGATGTCCTGGAGGAGATGAAGACTGCTGGAATACTGACGGAGTCGCGGAGTCCTTATGCATCACCCATAGTGGTAGTAAGGAAGAAGAATGGATCTGTAAGATTGTGCGTCGATTATCGAACCCTAAATAATCGTACGGTACCTGACCAATACAATCTCCCTCGTATTGAAGAGATCCTGAACGCTCTGAACGGGAGCCAATGGTTTAGTGTGCTCGATTTGCGATCTGGGTACTACCAGGTACCCATGAGTGAAGAGGATCAGGAAAAGACTGCCTTCGTCTGTCCCCTGGGCTTCTACCAATTTACGCGTATGTCCCAAGGTATATGTGGAGCTCCTGCTACCTTCCAACGACTGATGGAGAAAATAATCGGGGACATGAACCCTCGGGAGTGTCTTGTCTACCTGGACGACATCATTGTCTTCGGGAAGACCCTGGAAGAGCACGAAGAGAGGCTGCTGAAGGTGATAGACCGTCTTGGAAAAGAAGGATTGAAGTTATCCCTCGACAAGTGTCGGTTTTGTCACACCTCAGTGACCTACGTGGGACACATCGTGTCTGCCCAGGGGATTGCTACTGATCCAGCCAAAGTAGAAGCGGTGGTGAACTGGCCACGTCCTGATAATGTCGCGGAACTGCGATCCTTCCTCGGGTTCTGTGGGTATTACCGTCGGTTTGTGGAAGGGTACTCTAGTCGAGCTAAACCCCTGAACAATTTGCTGAAGATATACCCCGAAGATACTGGGAGAAAGGCCACGTCGGCCCGTCAACCGTTTGGTGATTAGTGGACGCCTGAGTGTGAACGGGCCTTCCTGAATTTGAAGAAAAGTCTGACTGAAGCACCAGTGCTTGCATATGCTGACCCAGAACAACCATATGTCCTGCATGTGGATGCCAGTCTCAATGGACTGGGCGCTGTCCTTCATCAGAAACACCCCGAGGGTCTTCGGCCTGTAGCCTACATCAGCCGCAGTCTGACACCCAGTGAGCAGAAGTATCCGGTGCACAAGCTAGAGTTCCTGGCTCTCAAATGGGCGATCACGGAGAAACTTCACGATTACCTCTATGGTGTTACGTTTGAGGTAAGGACCGATAACAATCCCCTCACGTATATCAATACTTCCGCCAAATTGGATGCAGCCGGACATCGCTGGCTGGCAACACTATGTAACTACCGATTCTCCCTGAAGTACAAGCCAGGGCCTCTGAACATTGGGGCCGATGCTCTATCACGACGACCAGGATTGAGTGCCACTCCTGATGATGATGAATGGGAAGAGATCCCTGGACCTGGGATGCGAGCAATGTGAAGTATAGCGGCCGTCATCAATGATCAGGTCGCATTCTCTGAACTAAGAGTAGCCGATTCGTTAGGGTGCCAGTCGCAAGCGATCCCTGCTGCCTACTGCGACCCCGCAGGGATGAACATAACCCAGGACAAAGTCATAAGATGGAAAGACTTAGTAGACTATCAATTAAGAGATCCAGTGATCAGCATAATCCGACAAGCCGTTCAGCGGAAGAACCCTGCTCTATTGAAGAGTGCTCCCCGAGATCTGGTAGCGTTACTCATGCGTGAGGTGGACAAGTTCGAGATAGATAATTGTTTGCTCTATAGGGTAGTCCAATATCATAACCACCCTGATAGGCGACAACTAGTTCTACCCCAAAACTTGAGATATATGGTGTTGAAGTCTCTACACGATGACCACGGGCATCTCGGGGTAGAGAAGACTTTTGGGCTAGTCCGAGACCGGTTTTTCTGGCCCAAGATGCGGGAAGCGGTGGAACAGCACTGCCGCCGTTGTTCCCGGTGCGTTCAACGCAAGACGTTGCCTACCCGAGCAGCTCCCATGGCCCATCTAAAGAGTTCTGGTCCAATGGACCTGGTGTGTATGGACTTCCTGTGTATCGAACCTGATAGTCGAGGAATCGGTAATGTGCTGGTCATCACGGACCATTACACCCGCTATGCACAGGCCTTCCCCACAAAAGACCAAAAGGCTATCACGGTCACGAAAGTTCTATGGGAAAAGTTCTTCGTTCACTACGGTCTTCCAAACCGACTTCTCTCCGACCAAGGGCGAGATTTTGAGAGTACTCTGATCCGAGAATTACTTAAAATGCTGAACATCGCCAAATCCCGGACGACGCCGTACCACCCTGAAGGAGATGCTTTACCTGAACGATTCAACAGGACCCTGTTGGACATGCTTGGAACCCTGAAGGGAATGCAGAAAACAGAATGGAGTCGTCATGTAGAAACTTTGGTACACGCGTATAACTGTACTCGCCATGAGTCCACGGGGTTCTCCCCGTACTTCCTCATGTTTGGGCGGGAGGCCAGACTTCCAGTAGATGTGCGTCTCCGAGTATCCACGGACGGGATATTCAATACCACTCATTTTAAGTAATGCAAAGGCTAAAAGACAGTCTGCAACAAGCTTACCAACAGGCTGAGAAGTCTACAGCCAAACTGAATGCTGGTAACAAGAGACGTTATGACAATAAAGTCAAGTATCGAGAGTTACGTCCTGGGGATGCAGTGTTACTTCGTAATTTGGGAATCCCCGGAAAACATAAACTGGCGGACCGGTGGAGAGATGGCGTATATGAGGTGGAGTCACAGATGCCTGGCCTCCCGGTTTATCGCATCAGAGACACCGATGGCCGGGTAAAGGTTTGGCATCGTAATCACCTTCTCCCCATCCCCCAAGTGGGAGAAGAAGAAGAGGAACTACAGGCCACACCGCTCAACGGTGAGTTCGATCTATCAGAAGTGGGTCAAGAGACTGTAACTAACGAGACTCACTCTGAAACTCCGGAAGACCCTATGGAGGGACCCTCTCAAAGGGGCCATCCCGCAGAAGGGGCATCTCCCGAAGGAGCTACGGGTAAAGGGCCCCGTAGGCCAATGCCTACTAAGGTGGCACCAACAGGCCAGCCTTTGGATCCACAGAGCCCGTGTTTTGTACCCTCAGAGACATTTCTCCCCTCAAGGGAAGAGGCTAGGCCTCAGGACTATGCTTATTACTCCCCCGAGGGAGTTGCCGAATAACAACTCCGACGGAGTCAACGAGTTAGGTACCCGCCAACTAGGGTTACTTACGATCAAATGGGGGCACCCCATTATGAGGCTCAGCAGTGTTCTCGTAGTAAGATACAGTCTGTGATTGTGATGCTCAACGAATTATGCAATCTCGTTTAGAGTTACCTGTGCTAAGTTATATGTTTTACTGCATTTTTATTATATAATTTTTGTACATTGGTGGGAAGTTATGTGGTCCAAGCGAGGACGTTGGAGTTTTCACCAGGGGGAGGATGTAGCCAGGTCCCCCTCGCGTGTAGCCAGGTTTCCCCCCTCGCGCACTCACCCCCTCCTTCCCAGTGGCGAGCGCGCGTGTGGATCGGGCTGGAGCGGAAGCATAGTGATCCCTGGTAGCTAGGGACGCGAGCGGCGAGCAGGCCGGTTGCCGGGGACGCGATCGGGCCGTCGCTAAGGCCGCGATCGTGTTGCCACCGGCCCGGCGGCTCGGGAAGCAGGGCGCCGCATACACAGGGCTGTTGCGCATGCGCAATGGCAGTGCACAGCGCGGGAGGCTCAGACAGCTCGCGCATGCGCGAGAATAGACTGCCAGCCCCCAGGGTGCTTAGGGGCAGAGACACCTGACGCCAGGGAGCCAATCAGAAGGCCGGATTCCCCTGCTCCCAGTTAGATACATTTCGCGGGGTTTTGCAGCTACGCAGGCACTCAGGATCCGGACCAGCTAGGGGTAAGAGGTGGATGCAGGGGTCAGTGACCCTCTGCATAGGCCAGCAGCCCCCAAGGTCCCAGTTAGGTCCTGAGCCACCTAATAGAACAGAACACCAACAAAGACCCTAACACCAGGAGAGACATTGTTCGCGCTGGACTTTCAACCCACGCGGTGTGGAGGACAACGTCGGATCGTGCGGATTGATATCGCGGTACCCGTGGCTGGAGCCCGGGCAGGTAACCTGCAACTCACGTGCACCAACCAGGCCTATCACCAAACATAGTGGCTGCGCAGTCACACACACACATATGCACAGTGGTATTTGACTCTGGGAGTACGAGACATTTGGGTGGGGGTTACTGGACACAGGGTGGGGTCACATTGTGGGTGGTAGCGTCCGCCGTGACGCCTAGAGGTGATAGTGTCCGCCGTGACGCCTAGAGGTGGTAGCGTCCGCCGTGACGCCTAGAGGTGATAGCGTCCGCCGTGACGCCTAGAGGTGGTAGCGTCCGCCGTGACGCCTAGAGGTGATAGCGTCCGCCGTGACGCCTAGAGGTGGTAGCGTCTGCCGTGACGCCTAGTGTGGTTAGTGTCCGCCGTGACACCCAGTGTGGTTAGCGCCCGCCATGGCGCATGATGATGTTATGATGTTATTGAGTGATATATGTGTTTCCATGCAGTAAAGCCAGTCCTGTTTTATATTCGTTCGTGTTGTGTGGTTGTTTCCTGTGAGGGCCTCCTCCCACTCCGTTGGGATCCCTCCCAGGTGGAGGCGTTGCACCTAGAGATGTATGATATGTATGTACCCCAGGTTCCCCAAGCGGAGGCTTAGGCTCCTGAGAGCCACACAGGTTGCACAGCAGGTAGTAGCGGCGGTATTCATAGGGAATACCCGTTACACACATAAAAGTGAAATAAATGCTTATTGAAAAAATGGACAGATTAAACCAACGAATTCCTTATTTCACTGCGACTTTTCCTACACAACACTTCAGTAGATATTGATTTTCAAATATTATGAACCGTTTAAAGCAATTTTATTGTCATGATTTACTGCTTGCCTTCACACCCTCAGGTGGTCTCATAACCAAACACAGACACCCACCTGCGTAAAAAGTCTGCTTTTATCTTTGACTTCCACAAGGCACTAATAATCAGCCAAGGCAGTTTCATCAATCCTCATATGAAACAAGCACTGTTCTGCATGGCATCAATGGGACTTCTCAATCAGTGCCGATAAAAGTATGCCCAAAATTAAGGAAATGATACATCACTTATTGTTTTGTTTTTTATAATAACTTAAATTACATTATGCATTTCTTATGTTGGAAAACATCAGGCTGAGTAACATGGTTCCAGGGAGATTCTGATTACCTTGATTTGCTGATTATTAAAGTTTTATTTACATATACATGAGCAGGATGAGGGTGGCCATGTTGGTTGATTTGTTTTATAGCTGTGTGGCAGAAACACATACTGTACTATACAGTCGCATCCAGGCGTATAAAATGCTTGCATAGGAAGACCTGCTTTGATGAAACATGATGCCCGTAAAGGATAACACAATAAAAACTTGGCTTCTAGTCAACACAAAATTCCATTTCTCTCATATAAAAATGTGTGGCCGGATTTGAGGACATTTGCGCCAAGGGAAAGTGATGGCGGATTCAGAAGCATTCGCCTGAATTTTTAACCGTCAAAACCGCCAACGAATATCTTCCTGCAAAACGGTGTTCAAAAACCAGTGAAACATTTGCAAAAATCTGGGTCCAGTTTCTGTAAGTGTTACATTTCTCATGACATTTCTTGCAAAAGTTCACATTGCGTGAAAAATTATTGCAATTTTTGCTAATTTTTCAATTTCACTAGCTTTGTGTGCACATTTTTTTTATAATGCAAAGGGCCGGGTGACCTTGCACATTGACTTGTAATGCTTGGTACATGCTTACAGATTTAAGCGAAAAGTTTTTGCGGGGGGGGAAAGGGGGAGGGCAAATTTCACCTAGTTCACAATTTGTCGAAATTGTGCACATCTCTAGTCTAATAATTCAACTAATAGAGAGATCTATGTGAGGGCATTACTATTGGTCAACACATTCATGCAGTGGATTTTAAGATTACCCTAATTTGAACCCACTAGTAGACCGTGTTTTTGAGAGAAGAAAGCAAACAATGCTATTTCACTCCGTGCACCAGATTCACTAGTCATATTAAAGAGCATAAAGTGATGTTATTGGTAATGCAGTTTTCACTATAGTTAATAAATGTAACGCTAGTCCAGTTTTACGCCCATAAAAGGCAAAGCATTAAAAATAACCATTGGTGAAACTGATATGCAAATGAGCTGTAAGCGTAAACATTCACGAAGCTCAGGTTTAGGTTAACGCTGGTAAATAACATTGTTATGTAAGTCATACCTAAACCTGGTTTTACTCCCATCAATACCGTGAAAAAAGGCTTTACCAGAGAGGTGAGAGCAGGGAAATAATGCTGTGGAATAACAATACATTATTTAAGTCATGCCTAACTCTGGTGTTACACCCATCTAGGCGAAAGCCCTATTTGAGTGTCTTGATGGGAGTAATACTAGAGTTAGGTATGTGTTAAATAATGTAGTGTTATTCCCTTCTTTAGGCCAAGTACCCAGTGGCCGCTATGGCGTGCACACCGCACACCAGATACACACCTCTATCAGACAGGCTGCTTGTGTGGGTGCTCACGTATCACGATGGTGCGTGAGCTGGCAGGGAAGGCAAGAATTTTGTCTTCCTGTGCCGCAACACTATCATGTGGTCGGCGGGCAGCTAATGGAAGGGCAGATATGCCCCGTCATGGCCGCGCCCCCCCTCATCCCATCACTCCCCTAAACACTGGGGCCATAGTCTTAGGGCCTCATGCAGTAAGCCCCGATACAAAATTTTCGGCACGAATTGCGAAAATGTATTTTTTGGGCGATTTGCCCTCGCAGTATTCAGTAAGGGCCGAATCCTTCCGATCCCTGCTGAAGCACTGCGAAAGCAAAGCTGCCGATGAGCTGTGGCGATACAGCCTGGCTCCCGATAAGGCTCCCGATAAGCCTTTGGTGCCGATAGATGTTTGCAGCTGAGAGAGACAAGCCGCTCTCTCAGCGCAAACTTCGGCACCAAAAAAAGTATTTAAAAACAACTTTTATTTATACTCTACATGTGCAGGGGGTCTTCGGAGCTGAACCGCGTTGGTTTGAGGTCCGGGGACCCCCTGCCCCCCGAGATACAGGCCCCTTTATGAGGTGCCGGTATCCCTCGGCGTTTAAAGGTCCCGATCACGTGACCGCGGCCTGTAAACAAATCAGAGGGATACCGGCACCCCATAAAGGGGCCTGTATCTCGGGGGGCAGGGGGTCCCCGGACCTCAAACCAACGCTGTTCTGCTCCGGAGACCCTCTGCACATGTACAGTATAAATAAAACACACACACATCAATAAAGACTCGTTCCTTACCTTGGCGGCTATGTGCAACGGTAATGAAGCAGCATGAATGTCTTTTTAATTATACTGTACAGTGAGCAGGGGGTCCCCTGAGCTGAACCGCATTGCTTTGTGGACCAGGGACCCCCTGCTTCCCGAGTTACAGGCCCCGGTATGTGTCATCGGGTGGCAGTGTCGCCGCCATGTTTATAGCGTCCCCGCAATAAACATGGCGTCCACACTGTAACCGATGGCCCAAACCGGGGCCTGTAACTCGGGAGGCAGGGGGTCTCTGAGCCACAAATAAATGCGCTTCAGCTCAGGGGGCCTCCTGCTTCCGCACAATATTATTAAAATACATTAATGCTGCTTCATTACCATAGCGGATAGCCGCTAAGGCAATGAAGGGGTTAACGCATAGTAGCATGTTTATTGGGGACAAATGCCCCCAATAAACATAGCAGCAATACACAACATACAGTATAGTAATGGGCAGAATGACTATTATCCACAAATGGATAATAGTGCAGTTGTCGATTTACAATACTTACACAACAATAAAGACTTTAAATACATATAGCACTCACCCATGTCCCACTGCCACGATGAAGGCCATCCTCATCTTCATCCTGCCCATGCCCCATCCGCTTCTGCAAAACAAACACAAGAATTACAACATCCAAATTAATGTCCCCTAACCCCTTAATCACCATAGCGGTTATTAACCGCTACAGTTATTAAGGGGTTAAGCCACCATCACCCACATACCCTCCCCCACAAAGCCCCCCAACCACCCTCACCCAATACCCACAGGGGAGTCCTACCAAATACCCTTGGGCCTAATACCCCCTCCCCCAGCACATACAGTACAATAATGTGCCAAATAACTATTATCCACATAGGGATAATACATTATTTGGCCATTATTAAACACATTCAATAACGTTAAAATGTAAAGAAAATTGTACTAACCTCATCAATAAGAAGTCTCCGTCGCCAGCATCATCCTTGGGGTCCGTTGCCAACATTAGAAATAGCCACAACATTTCAATATCATTAACATAACACTGAACCCCTTAATCACCTTATCGGGTACTAACCTGAAAGGTAATTAAGGGGTGAAGCCATCCTGCAATGCCTACAACAGTTATGCATAACATCTTCAGTGAAATAAAAACCAATTGCCTAACCAAATTCCATTTAATCATTCAATCTGTAGGCTCACATGCCTCATAAAACATTGCATTTACAGTGTATACATGTAGCATAACATGTAAACTGCATGTACACGCTGCAAATCAATGTTAACAATACAGTAATGCCACTCAAATCGCCATACATCACAAGAAGTATATTATTTAATACAATAAACTCACCATCAATGAATTACCACACATCAATTACATCCCTAAACAATTAAAATACCATCCATACCAATTACACAATGAACTAAAGCTATCCTAACAGAGAACCACTTCAAAACATAGAAAAAAGTACACCAACAAATACAATATACTAAAGCAAGGCTTTCCATATCCTATTGTACGGCCTGGAAGCCCAAAACTTACATCTGTCTAAAAATAAAATACATTTAGCACACATCAATGCATAGCCACAATGATTAACAATACAGAATTAGAAGCTTTAACAACACTATCATTTCTTACCCTGTATATATATCTGTACACATACATACAGACATACATACAGTGGGAAGAAATGATATGCATTATAAAAAATGAAAACATGAAAAAGCAACACAAAAAACAGTTACATTAAGTACATTTCTTTATTTAACTTACCATTACTTGCCCCCACCGACTCCCGTTGATCAGCTTACTCACGAACCAATCCACGACACCATCCACGACACCATCCAGGAACAAATCCACGAACCAAACCAGGAACCAATCCAAGAACAAGTGCAGGAACCAATCCAGGAAGCAAGCCACGAAGAAATCCAAGAAACAATCCACGACACGATCCAGGAACAGGAACCCATAAAAGAAAAGAAAAAAACAAATTAAACATTAAAATAATAAAACATGACAATCAAGGGTTGTACTAGTTTTATTCTTAGTGAATCTGTATTACAATACCTTGTTCCGGGGTCTTCTTGACATCCGGTGCCACGCCCTGGTCTTCAATCTTCAGGAGGAGGTCCGTCCTCCTCGGCATCTGCCTTCAAAATGAGACGACATAGGCTTTTATAGGCCTATGACGTCACATTTGTCGTCATATGGTTCCCACGGCCCTGATTGGGCCGTGAAAACCATGTGTTTTGGCCGATGTAAAAAAATTGATGACGTCACTTAAAGGCAATGCCAGCACAGCCAATCAGAATGGCTTTGCTGCTATTGCCTTTAAGAAAACGTCATGAAATGACACATGGCCGGACTCACATGGTAAGCCAGCCAATCAGAGCGTGGGAACTCCATCCCTACTCTGATTGGTTCAAGTACCATGTGAGTCCGGCCATGTGTCATTTCATGACGTTTTCTTAAAGGCAATAGCAGCAAAGCCATTCTGATTGGCTGTGCTGGCATTGCCTTTAAGTGACGTCATCAATTTTTTTACATCGGCCAAAACACATGGTTTTCACGGCCCAATCAGGGCCGTGGGAACCATATGACGACAAATGTGACGTCATAGGCCTATAAAAGCCTATGTCGTCTCATTTTGAAGGCAGATGCCGAGGAGGACGGACCTCCTCCTGAAGATTGAAGACCAGGGCGTGGCACCGGATGTCAAGAAGACCCCGGAACAAGGTATTGTAATACAGATTCACTAAGAATAAAACTAGTACAACCCTTGATTGTCATGTTTTATTATTTTAATGTTTAATTTGTTTTTTTCTTTTCTTTTATGGGTTCCTGTTCCTGGATCGTGTCGTGGATTGTTTCTTGGATTTCTTCGTGGCTTGCTTCCTGGATTGGTTCCTGCACTTGTTCTTGGATTGGTTCCTGGTTTGGTTCGTGGATTTGTTCCTGGATTGTGTCGTGGATTTGTTCCTGGATGGTGTCGTGGATGGTGTCGTGGATTGGTTCGTGAGTAAGCTGATCAACGGGAGTCGGTGGGGGCAAGTAATGGTAAGTTAAATAAAGAAATGTACTTAATGTAACTGTTTTTTGTGTTGCTTTTTCATGTTTTCATTTTTTATAATGCATATCATTTCTTCCCACTGTATGTATGTCTGTATGTATGTGTACAGATATATATACAGGGTAAGAAATGATAGTGTTGTTAAAGCTTCTAATTCTGTATTGTTAATCATTGTGGCTATGCATTGATGTGTGCTAAATGTATTTTATTTTTAGACAGATGTAAGTTTTGGGCTTCCAGGCCGTACAATAGGATATGGAAAGCCTTGCTTTAGTATATTGTATTTGTTGGTGTACTTTTTTCTATGTTTTGAAGTGGTTCTCTGTTAGGATAGCTTTAGTTCATTGTGTAATTGGTATGGATGGTATTTTAATTGTTTAGGGATGTAATTGATGTGTGGTAATTCATTGATGGTGAGTTTATTGTATTAAATAATATACTTCTTGTGATGTATGGCGATTTGAGTGGCATTACTGTATTGTTAACATTGATTTGCTGCGTGTACATGCAGTTTACATGTTATGCTACATGTATACACTGTAAATGCAATGTTTTATGAGGCATGTGAGCCTACAGATTGAATGATTAAATGGAATTTGGTTAGGCAATTGGTTTTTATTTCACTGAAGATGTTATGCATAACTGTTGTAGGCATTGCAGGATGGCTTCACCCCTTAATTACCTTTCAGGTTAGTACCCGATAAGGTGATTAAGGGGTTCAGTGTTATGTTAATGATATTGAAATGTTGTGGCTATTTCTAATGTTGGCAACGGACCCCAAGGATGATGCTGGCGACGGAGACTTCTTATTGATGAGGTTAGTACAATTTTCTTTACATTTTAACGTTATTGAATGTGTTTAATAATGGCCAAATAATGTATTATCCCTATGTGGATAATAGTTATTTGGCACATTATTGTACTGTATGTGCTGGGGGAGGGGGTATTAGGCCCAAGGGTATTTGGTAGGACTCCCCTGTGGGTATTGGGTGAGGGTGGTTGGGGGGCTTTGTGGGGGAGGGTATGTGGGTGATGGTGGCTTAACCCCTTAATAACTGTAGCGGTTAATAACCGCTATGGTGATTAAGGGGTTAGGGGACATTAATTTGGATGTTGTAATTCTTGTGTTTGTTTTGCAGAAGCGGATGGGGCATGGGCAGGATGAAGATGAGGATGGCCTTCATCGTGGCAGTGGGACATGGGTGAGTGCTATATGTATTTAAAGTCTTTATTGTTGTGTAAGTATTGTAAATGGACAACTGCACTATTATCCATTTGTGGATAATAGTCATTCTGCCCATTACTATACTGTATGTTAGGGGGGTATAGGTGTTGTTGGGTATATATATATATATATATATATATATATATATATATATATATATATATATATATATAATTATTTAATTATTTATTTAATTCGTTATTGTGGTGCTGGGGTGTTTTTTTATTATTATTGTGGGTAGTGGGGGTGTGTGAAGGGGGTATTAGCCCCAACGGTGGTTGTTTAGGGCTTGCGGGTGGGTAGCGGGAGGCCTTAACCCCTTCAGGACCGTAGCGGTATTAACCGCTACGGTCGTGAAGGGGTTAAGTGCCCCCGCATCCCCCCCGCAAGTCCTAAACTCACACCCAGGGCCAAATACCCCCCTCACCCATCCCCGCTACCCACAATAACGCTGGCACGGTGGGTTAACCCCTTCATTGCCTTAGCGGTTAGCCGCTAAGGTAATGAAGTGTCTTTTAAATGCCTTTTTCCTGCCTCGGATGCATGCCGGGGGGCTCCGGTGCGGGTATCAGCTCCGGAAACCCCCGGCATCAATCACAGGCAGGAAAAAGGGCTGATTTTTCCTAAGTGTCGCCCTTGCCGATGCTTCTCCTTCAGCAAGTTGCCATTTTTAGTTGGCGGGCTGGATTGGCCATAAAATCTCCAATCTGGCCTGCCGATCAGTACCAAAAAGCTGATCGGGGCTTACTGAATTCAGGCGGGAAAAAAAAGTCCCGATAAGTGGCTTATCGGCAGCCGGGTGGCGAAAAAAATTTTTTCGCAAGAAAAGTTGCCGATAATTCCCACTTATCGGGGCTTACTGAATCAGGAGGGCAAAAAACGGCTATAAAATGCCGAAAAAGCCTTATCGGGGCTTACTGCATGAGGCCCTTAGTCCTGTCCAGCAAAAGCTTTATTTCAGGGTCTGAATGGGGCAACACCAAGACAAATGATATAACATTATTTAAAGATAATAAAGAGGTATAAAATAATGTGATGGTAATCCTATGCTAACAACCTCAAGAACCAATGTTATTTTTGCGTATAATCTTAGTGAATACTGCATAAACTCAGAGAAAATAAAGGTTTGTTTTTTTAACTAAGCTCCGCGAAACTGCAATATTATTTTCGGCAATATTTTGAGTTTTTATACTGCACATTATACTATTAATAGTCCAAAAATCAAGCCAACTCATTGATCCATAAATGTGTCTTTTTTTTATAAATTGGTTTTAATAGGTTAAAATAAAACCTTCATAGCGTATTGTATAGTCAATAACCCTTATTGTGAAATCAAATATGATATGGATTTTTCCTTAAGCCTTTCTTCAATTATTTTAGTTTAAGTGTTGTATTGTGTATCTATCCAAATAGATCTATAAGAAAAAAAAAACGATTAAAAAAACCAGTTTTATTTGTAATAATTTTGGAATTGTCTAAAAATGCTACAAACTCTGAACAATGAGTTAATGGTTTTGTGAAATAGCATATATTTCTTAAAGTATTGCAAAATATAATTTAGCTTGATCACTTAGTGTTTGGAAGGAATACAGCTCTGCAATAGTCAATATTTTTACTGATCTCCCTGATCCCAAAAACCATTATATCTCTTTGACATAATGTAATAGATTTACATCAATCCAAAGCTCAGCATTATGTATTTCATCTGCAACAGATTATTGATGTGGAACAATGACCGCGAATCATCAAAGTGCGGCCCACACTATCGCAGCCAAATTGGGGATACCTGCCATTGTGCTTTGATGACTCACGGCCAATGCTTAAAGAGGCCATGAACCTATTGCTCAGAATCAAGTGTTAATGGCTGGAGCCTAATGCAATAGGAACATACAGTAAATGCCAAATCTATTTTCCAAAACAGAACTCGGGTCTGCGTGTTGGTTTATTATTATAGCAGATCTCATTATGTTCTCACTGTTTCATGATAATTTAAAGATTTAATATACCTATTTAAAATTGAAGGCCCAATTCTCTTCTGTATCTTACAGCAGAGCTGCGCAAACTGGGGCGCGTGAGATTTTTCAGGGTGTGGGCGCTGCCGTTGCAGATGCCCCGCGCTGATCCCCAAGGCATTTAAACGAAATGGCGGGGGATTGCGTGAGGTCTCTCTAATTTCACTTACCTTGTCTCTGGCGATGTGTCGCAATGGCAACTTGACGTCAAATGACCCGACACTGTGGCATCATTTGACGCCAGAGACATGGTAGGTAGGGGGGCGCGATCAGGGGGAAAGTGCAGACAGGGAGACACAGGGGGGAATGTTGCGCACCACTGTCTTACACTATGCCACTCTACTACTAAAATACAGAGCCCTGAAAAACAGGGTCCTTGGGGATCTTGACAACCATGTCTCAAAAGGCCTTTAGTATTCCTCTAAGACCCATATACAGCTGAACCCAGTTATAAAGCAGTGCTCAGGGTCCACATAACGAGACCGCGTTACAACCGTGATCGCGAAGAAGAAAAAATGGCCACCGTGATCAGGACTTACCCGGGGCAGGGTGCAGGGGATCCGACACCATGGGTCAGCCATCGCAGGGTGTGGTGTGTGTGTGCGCAAGTGTGTGTCGTCTCCATTACCAATAAAGATTTGATTAGATGTTTAAAAAAAAAAAAAAAAGCAAACATCTATTCAAATCTTTATTGTAACGGACACACACGGAGACAGACAGACACACACCTACGCCTGACGTCATTTGCACGGCGCCGCTTGAGGAGCTGGGTCGCATCCTCAGCATGGTGGTGCAGGCGGCCAGGGAAACAAAGGTAGGTAATGTATGGGAGCCAAGCTCAGCCTGCGTTATAAGCGGATCTGCGTTGTAGCGGATCGCGCTATAACGGGGTTGAGCTGTAATACTAAATGAAATACTCAGTCAGGCCAGGTCCCCGCTGGCTACAGCAGTGCCCGTTGTGGCAGACACTGCAGACACAAGAGCCGCCCCTCAATGGGGCCGGGCCCGCTCTAAGGGGGGGGGGGGGCGAGGCGCGGTGAGTTTTTTCAGCCTGCAAGAAAATTGTGAGGGGAACTAGCGACGGAGCGCTAGGTCACGCCCCCCCGGCGGTTCAGCCAATGAGGGCGAACTTGCCGGGTGATGTCACGGCCGGCCCCTGTCACTCCCCCATCACGCTCCCCCCTGTCTTTCCCCCTGCAGCTCTCTGCAGACCGGGGAATTCGGCTGCACTCCCCGCCAGCCTCACAGGCGCACGTGCAGCACAGGCACTGGGACCGAAGCCTTACTAGATGATGTAAACGTTCTCCCTGTTTGCTGGTACAGAATTTTAGAACAGAGTATTCCGAGAGCAAGAGACCAAACAGATGTTCAAAGATTTTTTGTAGTGCAGTTAAAGCAGCAATACTACATTGCCACTTCTTTTTTTATAATTTTACGTTCTTACCTAAAATGGCAATTGTTTGATAATCCTGTTATAAATCTGTAAAAAAAAATCCCGATTGTGTGCCTAACTAAATGGCTTTCTAACTTTGTGCTGTAGGTATATGCTTCAGCTGATATATATATATATATATATATAAAAGAAAAGGGGGAAGAGAGAGCGCACGCCAATAGCGTAATATATAAAATTTAATGAGGGGGAGGGGGAAAAAGGGGGATAAGAATTGCACTTACAAAGGTACAATAAAAACAAGCATATTGTGATATATAATCACCACCATCCGGTCAGATTCTGCAGCATCTTTGTCTTTGCAGTCCCAGGATGACGTCCCAATCAATGTCCAGGGTAGATGATCTCCTCTCTGCCTGTAATGGAGTCCTGTAAAGTAGCTCCGAGATGGGAAGCCTCTGCAGCAATCGCGCGGATCAGTAAGTCCCAGCGCGCGGTGATGACGTCAGTGTCAATGCGTCTGACGTAATGACCTAAGGGAGTGTCATTACGTCAGACGCATTGACACTGACGTCATCACCGCGCGCTGGGACTTACTGATCCGCGCGATTGCTGCAGAGGCTTCCCATCTCGGAGCTACTTTACAGGACTCCATTACAGGCAGAGAGGAGATCATCTACCCTGGACATTGATTGGGACGTCATCCTGGGACTGCAAAGACAAAGATGCTGCAGAATCTGACCGGATGGTGGTGATTATATATCACAATATGCTTGTTTTTATTGTACCTTTGTAAGTGCAATTCTTATCCCCCTTTTTCCCCCTCCCCCTCATTAAATTTTACTATATTACGCTATGGGCGTGCGCTCTCTCTTCCCCCTTTTCTTTTAGATTCCCTGTGGATGTGGTTTGTCCACTTTGAGAGCAGCCGGAGACCCTCTACACCAGAACTTACCATTTATTGGACTTTTCTGAGGACTGGTTTTTATACCTTTTTTCCAATTTTGGATACATATATTCGCATTACTAAATTGTTTATTATTTTAATGGTTTACAGGTTTCATTGTCATTTTTATTTATTTTATTTACATTTTAAAATTTCATGTTAGATATTCCACAGAATTATTATTGTACCCATTTATACAGTGTTGAACTATTCCAGCTAGTTCCATTGTATATAAGCAAACCATTAGCAGAGGCGCAGCCTTGTTCTTTGTTATATTTATATATATATATATATTACAAAAACAGAGAACTACAATGAGCGCAATCACAATAAGACTGATAATGATATTTACCACATATATAGGAGGGTATACTACCTCACAATCTAACTTTCCCTGATTAAGTCTGCAGCCAGAAGGTCTACCGCTCCACAGGCTGGTATAGGAGGGATATCCAAACAAGAATGACCTAGGCGCCTAGGTCATTCTTGTTTGGATATATATATATATATATATATATATATATATATATATATATATATATATATATATATATATATATATATATATATAAAACTAAATGTATTTTTCACGTTAAACTGCTTTAATCTGTTAAAAATAAATAAATGAAAGATGTGTGCATGCAATTTCACCTTTCACAACTAGAGTTCATATCGACAAATTTCTATGAAGTTATCGTTTAAGGGAACAATCTAAGGGTTTTCTTTTTCATCTTTTAATACAGCATTGAAGCAGGGGGTCTCCGGAGTTCAACCCCATTCATTTCAGCTCTGGGGAACCTCTGCTTCCATAGATACCTCCGAAGAGGGTGCTGGTATGTCTCTGCAGTTTAAAGCTCCTTGTCACATGAGCCAAACCTAATGATGTCATGGCTTCCTATTGTCCTATAGGAGCTTTGAAAATCTGCCATTATGTAAACACTAGAGTGGCTACTGGCACCCACTACGGAGGTAAGTATCTCCGGAAGCAGGGGGTCCCCAGAGCCAAAATGAATGGGGTTCCACTCCGGAGATCCCCTGCTTCAATTATCTATTAAAAAAAGAAGAAAACGACTTGGATTGCCTCTTTAAACAGCACGTCACTATCGTTCCCTAAAACGTCACTGACTCCCATGGGTGACTGTTAGTAGCATTGTGATAATAACATTTTGTAATATTGAGTTATTATTTTTTATTACTGCAATATTACTGTCATATTGCTATATTGCACAGCTATAGCATGATATCTAGAATAAATTAGTTTTTAAAATAAAATACTCCAAGTCAGATGCCGTGGACCATATTTACTAAGCATTCTTCTACCATAAGACACCATCCAGCGCTGGAAGACTCTTTACAGCCCATTGAATGGAGGTCTAATTTGTCTCCTAGCGCTTGAAGGAGTCTTATGGCAGAAGATTACTTAGTAAATATACAGTAGCCCTACATACCTGTACGTCTATTATCCATGGATGAAGAAGAAATTAGAAAATTACAACACTCTGTTCCATTTCATGTTGCTGACTGAAATGACGTAAAATATCTTAATAAAATTGGGTTAAACACCTATAACTTTATCAAGGCTGCAATTTTTATTTAGTTATAGTGCAAGAACTACACCTGAGCCTAGATGCATTATCCACTACCTAATTAGTCATGGATTGGTGGAAACCCCACCAATGATTGTGTTTATTATGAAGTCTATTAAGTCATCAAAAAAAAAAGTCTAGTAATGCTGCAATAGGTCAACCTTCTTTTCTGGAAATAGCTCATTTTGCATTGAAATAAGCAATTTTTCTTTTATATATGCGTGTTGCTAAAATACATATGTTTCTACTAGCACTAGTAGATTATATACAAAAAAATATATAGAAACCAAGCATTTCCAAATTTTAAGACTAATGCACATCAATTTAGTGGAAATGATGGAATATAATGACCAGCAACCAAGGTTACATATTGATAATGTATGTATGTATGTATGTCTTTATTTGTATAGCGCCATAAAATGTACATAGCGCTTCACAGTAGTAATACATGTCATATAAATAGCAAATATAAATAACACATCATGGGAATAAGTGCTTCAGACATACTGTAAAAGTAACATTAAGGAAGGAGTCCCTGCTCCGAGGAGCTTACAATCTAATTGGTAGGTAGGGAGAACGTACAGAGACAGTAGGAGGGAATACTAGTAAGTGCGTCTGCAGGAGGCCAAGCTTTGTGTCATGTGTCCATGATTATCCAGTGCTACTCATATGCTTCTTTAAGCAGATGTGTCTTAAGGTGGGTCTTAAAGGTGGATAGCGAGGGGGCTAGTCGGGTATTGAGGGGAAGAGCATTCCAGAGGTGTGGGGCAGAAAGTGAGAAAGGTTTAAGGCGGGAGAGAGCTTTAGATACAAAGGGGGTAGAAAGAAGACATCCTTGAGAAGAACGCAAGAGTCGTGATGGTGCATAGCGAGAAATTAGGGCTGAGATGTAATGAGGGGCAGAAGAATGTAAAGCTTTAAAAGTGAGCAGTAGAATTGAGTGTGAGATACGCGATTTAATCGGAAGCCAGGAGAGTGATTTCAGCAGGGGAGACGCTGAGACAGATTTAGGAAAGAGTAGAGTGATTCTGGCAGCAGTGTTTAGGATAGATTGTAGGGGAGACAGGTGAGAGGTAGGAAGGCCGGACAGCAGGAGGTTGCAGTAATCGAGACGTGAGAGAATGAGGGCCTGAGTCAGAGTTTTAGCAGTTGAGTAACAGAGGAAAGGGCGTATCTTTGTGATATTGCGGAGGAAAAAGCGACAAGTTTTAGAAACGTTTTGAATATGAGAGGAGAATGAGAGAGAGGAATCAAGTGTGACCCCTAGGCAGCGTGCTTGGGCTACTGGGTGAATGATCGTATTTCCAATAGCAATGTGGAAGGATGTAGTAGGGCCAGGTTTGGGAGGTAGTATAAGGAGCTCTGTTTTTGCCATGTTAAGTTTCAGTCGGCGGATGGCCATCCAGGATGATATTCCAGAGAGGCATTCAGAAACTTTGGTCTGTATAGCAGGTGTAAGGTCAGGGGTTGAAAGGTAAATTTGTGTGTCGTCAGCATAGAGGTGATATTTAAACCCAAAAGATGTGATTAGGTCACCTAGAGAGAGTGTGTAGAGAGAAAAGAGAAGGGGTCCCAGGACAGAGCCCTGGGGTACCCCCACAGAGAGATCAATAGAGGAGGAGGAGGTGTTAGCAAAAGAGACACTGAAGGTACGATGGGAGAGGTAAGAGGAGATCCAGGATAAAGCTTTGTTCCGAATACCAAGAGTATGGAGAATGTGAAGGAGAAGAGGGTGGTCCACGGTGTCGAATGCTGCAGAGAGGTCGAGTAATATGAGCAGAGTGTAATGACCTCTGTCTTTGGCAGCGTGGAGGTCGTCAGTTATTTTAGTGAGGGCTGTTTCAGTAGAGTGAGCAGTGCGGAAGCCAGATTGTAGAGGGTCTAGTACAGAATAGGTGTTGAGAAAGTGTAGCAATCGAGAGAATACAAGACGTTCAAGGAGTTTGGAGGCAAAAGGCAGGAGGGAGACAGGTCGATAGTTAGAAGGACAGGTAGGGTCAAGCTTGCTGTTTTTGAGTAATGGTATAACGGTTGCATGCTTGAAGGATGAAGGAAAGGTACCAGAGTAGAGGGAAGAGTTAAAGATCTGTGTGAGCATAGGGATTATAGAAGGAGCAAGAGGTTTTAGGAGATGGGAGGGAATGGGGTCAAGTGGGCAAGTGGTAGAGGGCGAAGAGGAGATCAGCAGTGATACATCCTCCTCCGAGATAGCAGAAAAAGAGTCAAGAAAGACAGGAGGAGAGTTGGGAAGCATTGTGGGATGGGAGGAGGCAACAGATGGGATGTTCTGCCGTATGGACTCCACCTTTTTCTTAAAAAAGTCAGCAAAGTCCTGAGGTGATATGGATGAAGAAGAGGAGGCAGCTGAGGGTGGTCTGAGTAGAGAGTCAAAGACAGAAAAGAGACGGCGTGGGTTAGACTTGTGTGTGTTGATTAGTGATGAAAAGTAGGTTTGTTTAGCCTGAAAGAGGGCAGAGTTGAAACAGGATAGCATAAATTTGTAGTGAATGAAGTCTGCGAGCGTATGAGATTTCCTCCAGAGGCGTTCAGAGGAACGAGTGGAGGAACGCAGCATGCGTGTGTGGGAGTTTAGCCAGGGTCTGGGGTTAGAAGGGCGAGGACGGCAGAGAGAAAGTGGGGCATGAAGATCAAGAGAGGAAGATAAGGCAGAGTTGTAGTTCCTGACCAGGTTGTCAGGGTCTGAAGTGGAACTGAGAGAGGAGAGGGAGGAGCGTAAAGTGGAATCAAGAGCTGGTAGGTTAATAGAGTGCAGGTTTCTGCAAAAACGAGGGCGAGATGGAGATGGAGATGGAGAGAAGCGAGAGAGAGAAAATGAGATGAGGTGATGGTCAGAGAGAGGAAAAGGGGAAATGGAGAAGTCGGAGAGAGAGACGTTTTTAGTGAAAACCAGGTCTAAGTAGTGGCCATCCTTGTGGGTGCTGGCTGCAGTCCACTGTTGAAGGCCAAAAGAAGAGGTTAGAGAAAGAAAGCGGGAAGCCCAAGGGAGAGAGGGGTCATCAATGTGGCAATTGAAGTCCCCAAGGAGAAGAACAGGGGAGTCTGAGGAGAGAAAGAAAGAGAGCCAGGATTCAAAGTGAGAGAGAAAGGCAGAAGGGGGATGAGTAGAGGAAGGTGGGCGATAGATGACCGCCACATGGACCGGGAGAGGAGAGAAGATCTGGACTGTGTGAGCCTCGAAGGAGGGAAAAGCAAGAGAGGGGGGAATAGAAACTGTTCTGTAACGGCAGAGAGAGGAGAGCAGGAGCCCCACGCCTCCACCCCTGCCATCAGGGCGTGGAGTGTGGGAGAAGGAAAGGCCACCGTAGGAGAGGGCAGCTTCCAGAGCAGAGTCAGACTGAGTGAGCCAGGTCTCAGTTATAGCAAAGAGAAGCAGGGAGTGAGAGAGAAAGAAGTCATGCACAGAGAGGAACTTGTTAGAGAGGGAGCGAGCATTCCAAAGTGCACAGGAGAAAGGGAGAGAGGACGGAGGGTGGCAGGGGATGGGTATGAGGTTAGAGGGGTTGACACCAGAAGGAGTAGAAGTTGCATGTGGAAGGCGAGGACGAGAGCAAGTAGAAATAAGGCAGGGACCAGGATTGGGAGAGATATCCCCAGAAGCAAGGAGGAGAAGCATGGACAGAAAGAGAATGTGTGAGGATGATTTGTAGGGGTGTGTTTTAGTGCAGGCGGCATAACTGTGTGGTGACAGAGGGCGCAGGTAAGAGAGGAGTTCATGTGAACTGAGAAGTGGTGAAGTAAGGAGAGATGGCGAAATATGAATAGAGTTAGAGACATGAGGCTGGTGGAAGGAAGTGCATAATTTGAAAATAAGTGAGGTTACAGTAAATATAAAAAGTAAAGGTGGCATCACAGCAATAGTAATGTGTTGAGATGTGCAGAGTGGGATGATAACCTCCTTTCCAGCGTAGTTCAAATGCAGGAATCAGAAGCAGTAGAGTGTGTCCACTTTTTCCACTTCTTTTTGAACTTCCTTTTTTAAACTTCCACTACTTGAAAGATTTCTACTTAAAAGCATTTCTGCTTAAGAGCAAAGGCTGCTAGCAGCAATGGCTGTTGTAAGTTTACTTATATACATGTAGAAAGTCACCTGGTTGGTACAACAAACTTAATTAGCACATGTGAGCGTAGTTAAACCAAATTGGATAATACTTGGAATGGCATGATACATCCATTGTTTCTTCAGTGGAATTCCTCACAGTGTTCGATTTAAAAATGCATAATTCCTGATTACTGCAATAACAATCCTAGTTTGTGTAATAATACTAAGAGTACCCATCAAAGAAATACTATTTAATTGATTCAATTTTTCTCAAAGTATGGCTGCAGTAGACTAGTTTGTATCTCTATTATTTTACTCTCTCTGGATACAAATTCTAATGAAAGAAATGAATTAAATGCAGAAAAAGGTTTTAGTCTGCCCTGAACTGTCCATTAAATTCTGTTATATTCACTGCTTAAGGTACTAAAGTTCCCCGCTAACAGGATACAGGTTAAAGATCAACTGTATTGACAGACATGAAAAATCACAGCAGAAGTGCTATCATTAGCTTATCCTTTAGAGTGTCAAGTTAGATTGACAACGAATGGTAAGAATAGGGCTGTGTTGCCTAGTTTGAAATAGGAACCTCCTCTGGGATGCTGAGTTCAAGTTCATTTAAACCTTAACAAACTTTACATTTGAAATAATATCATCAGGGACACAGAATAGGATAAGGCTGCTAACACCATCATCATTGATTTTGTCTCGGTCACAGATGCATACTAGACGCTATTGGGAAATCCTCTAAGAAATTAAGGTTACAACAAGCACTGAAGTAGCACTGCAGCAAATGTTTCCAAAAATGCAGTCATGCCTTTAAACCCCTTGCTGCTACATGAACCAGTAAGTCTGCAACACATTTCTTTACATAGTACTTTAAAAAAAATGTCAATAGGTTTCAAACTAAATTATTTATTTAACCACTCCTTTGCTATGATTGTATTTTGTTATAAATGTCAGCTTTTAGTGCCAATACTATGTTTAATTCCACTTGGAAAGTAAATGAAAATATCACTTGTGAGCTCATTCACATCTCAGACAGGTCTGCAACCCTGCCTTTCCCCATTATCTTTTAGCATACAGTGCTTCCACTGCAGCCAGGGATTCTGGGAAATGACATGCAAATGAGCAGTAAATCGCAGTCTACACGCCCATTGTTTCAGCGGGATACTGGATTTACTAAAGGTGCAGCCCCAATGAGTAACTGTACAAGTTACCAGGTATTGTGAAATATTCTAGGAGTTCCATGTTGTGGAGTAATATGTTATACAAAAAAAAAAGATATTTGAGAACTTTAAAATGGTAGCCCCTGTTTCTTCTTGCAAACTTCTTTACAACTCAACCGTGTCCATTCTTTCCACATCGAACCAAACAAAAGAATTATGTAATGTACTATTTGTGATATTCATTGTTTTTATACTGTAGTATTTTGGGCTTACATTTGCAAAGCTTCAAAAATATATCAGGCTATGTTTTCTAAGAAGTGCTATTCTATGACATCTTCCATACTGGAAAACACCTTATGGTGCCTTTCGAGTGATTGAGCATAAAAGGCGGTGTTACTCCTTAAGACACCTTATGTGATGGTAGATACCTTATTATTATCATCTTTTATTTGTGAAGCAGCAACATATTCCACAGTGGGGCACAGTTATGTATATTACATAAACAGTTACATACAAGTGAGAAGCAACATGTACAAACAGATACAAAGAGGTAATGAGGGCCCTGCTCGTCAGAACTTACAATCTAGAGGGAATGAGGGTCAATGTTTAAACAAGAAGGTACTGTCACGGGAGAACAGGACTTTTACACCAGGGATCAATTCGCCAGACAAAAACACAAGCGTTTATAAAATTAATTTATTGGAAAAAGTTATCCACAACAGACATAAACAGACACATTCATTAACAACTGGGAAAACTGGGGTTATACTATAGTCCTAGACACAGGAACCTCCCTAGAGAGATTTTCCCTGATCTTCCCCCACAGGATATCATCAGGCCTGGACTCCAAGCTGGCACCAGCACTGGAATCCTCTCAGCCAAAGCACTCTTGACCTGAAACTGAGCCAAGTACAACTCACAGCTTCTTAATACTCTCTAGGGCAGCGGTGTGCAAACAGGGGGGTACGCCCCCCAGGGGGGGCAGGAGAATTTGCAGGGGGGCGCAGGCTGTTACAGAGGCCCCGCGCTCTTCCACCAGGCATTTAATTTAATGCCAGGGGAGGCGTGATTCCTCTGTAACCTCACTTACCTACTGGCAGCCGGGTCTTCGTCGTGACCTGCAATGTCATTTGAAGCCGTGCCTTCGTGGGAGTGGGGGGCGCAAACGCTGCGGCTCCCAGGAAGGGGGCCGCAGCTGAAAAAAAAGCTGTGTGTGCTGTGCACGCGCATAGTAAGTGAAACTTCTTTGACTTTTGTCACAGAAATTGTATTTGTATTGGTGATGTTTTAATTAAAAATCAAAATACAATTTCATTGACAAAACGCAAATAAATTTGACTTAGAACATGCGTACACATCCCTTGTATTTGCACTAAGCGTGAATTCCTCGTGTGTGCGTGACTGTGTGTGTGTGCGTGACTGTGTGTGTGTGCGTGTGACTGTGTGTGTGCGTGTGACTGTGTGACTGTGCGACTGTGCGTGTGACTGTGCGACTGTGCGTGTGACTGTGCGACTGTGCGTGTGACTGTGCGTGTTACTGTGTGACTGTGTGTGACTGTGCGCGTGACAGTGCGTGTACGCGTGACAGTGCACGTGACAGTGCACGTGACAGTGCGTGTGCACGCGACTGACTGTGCGCGCGACTGACTGTGCGTGTGACTGTGTGTGTGTGCGTGTGACTGTGTGTGTGTGCGTGACCATGTGCGTGTGTGTGTGACCGTGTGCGTGCGTGTGACCGTGTGACGTATGCGCAGCCCCCCTGCACCTCACACATCCCCCTAACCTATTCACAGTCAGTGTGTGTATGTCAGTCAGTGTGTGTGTATGTCAGTCAGTGTGTGTGTGTGTCAGTGTGTGTGCATGTGTGTCAGTCAGTGTGTGTGTATGTGTCAGTGTGTGTGCATGTGTGTCAGTCAGTGTGTGTGTGTATGTGTGTCAGTCAGTGTGTGTGTATGTGTGTCAGTCAGTGTGTGTGTCTGTGTGTGTATATATGTATGTGTGTGTGTCTGTCACTGTATGTGTGTCTCTCTTTCTGTGTCCTGCCCCCTCTCTCCTGACTCCTCCCCCCCCCCCCTCACAGACAGGCAGAGCTGCGGACTCGCGGCGGCTCTGCCTGAGACTCTCCTCCCTCCCCTCCCCCCCTCACAGACAGGCAGAGCTGCGGACCCGCGGCGGCTCTGCCTGAGACTCTCCTCCCCCCCCCCCCCCCCCTCACAGACAGGCAGAGCTGCGGACCCGCGGCGGCTCTGCCTGAGACTCTCCTCCCCCCCCCCCCCCCCCTCACAGACAGGCAGAGCTGCGGACCCGCGGCGGCTCTGCCTGAGACTCCTACTCCCCTCACAGACAGGCAGAGCTGCGGACCCGCGGCGGCTCTGCCTGAGTCTCTCCTCGCCCCCCCCCCCACCCCCCGGCGAGACGCGGCCACACCGGGCACCGGGCAGATACCTAATAAAGGCCCCCCCCTCCGGAAGTGCTGCGTGGGCAGAGGCAGTGTCGGCGGGGAAGGGGGGCAGCGTGTCATCGTCAGCGGGAGCTGGCTTGGTGCTGTGGGGAACGCAGCTCACTCTACCCCCCCCCCCCCCCCCGTTCCATGCCTCGGCCGAGGGAGGTCAGCAGGAGTGGCGGCAATTAAATTTTGAGGGCTGCCGCCGCCGCATGTCAGCGGGTGGGGGGAGCAGAGCTCGTTATGAGCTGCGGCGGCGGATACCCTCCATGATCCCTGGGCTCCTCTCCTCGACCCCGGCGGCGCTGAGTCAGCGGGACGCAGGAAAGCGGAGGTAGGGAGGAGAGAGGCTGCGCAGCATGTCAGCGGCCGTTAGGAGCGGCGGCTATCGCCGCCACATATGTCATGGTGTGTGGGGGGTGTGGGGCTGGGTGGGGTGTGGGGGGATGATTAGGAGCGGCGCCGGCGGCTATCGCCGCCGCCGCCGCATCTGATTTGTGGAGCGGGTGTGATGTCAGTGTTGGGGTCGGGCTGAGCCAGAACACAGCCCGGCCTCAACTGCCAGCACTGACGTCACATCCGTTTCATTTCTGTCTCCACAATTCTTTTTTGCCCCATCACGAATGAGGTGCCACTAAGGAAGTTTCACTTCAAAAAGTTCGCGCAGCGCTGCCCTAGGGGTCCCCTCCCTACCTTTTTATACACCCTGGCACAACATGGTTACATGCAAAAAGAGTTGAGGCCAGGTGTTTTCAATATGTTCCAGCCCCGGATTGGTGGGTTAAAATGCAACATAACTTTGGTTACATGAAAACTGCTACAGGGAAAGGTCACAGACAACTTTTGCAACATTTCTCCAGAACACTAAATGAACCCCTGGTCCCTGAAGTGCTGGAACCAGGCTAGGATTTGACAGGTAGGGGGTAATGATGGGCTTGACCATTATTAAAAACAGTCACATTTACCCCTACCATCACAGGAACCTTACAGCCTATTCCTATAATGGGCCACAAAAGGGCCATACTTACTAAGCTGTGCTGGAAGGTGTTACTAGCAATACCTAGTACATATGGTCCAGCATCTTAGAGTATGGTGATTCAACCGGGGTTCCTAGGAACACTCGGGTTCCCGGGGCATCCTCCCTAAAGGGTTCCCTGCAATCTTCAGGTCATTTAAAAATAGTATGAAATACAGAAGAATTTACAGTTCATGTGATCACAGAGTTGCTATTAGAAATGGTCGGGAGTTCCTCAGAATTAAACTTGGGGTTGTTTAACCAAAAAAAAGTTGGAAACAACTGTCTTAGAGTATGATGTAAATATTTCTAATAAAACCTTTCGTTTTATTGAACCATCAATATATTTTGATAAATAAGTTTATACCGTACCTAAATCCTTTTACTCCAAAATGAACATGCACGTATACATTATTACAATCGTATTATTGGTATGTTTAGCTATCCGATATAAGGATCATAATGGTTCTAACCTCAGTTTAATTCATTCATCTAGAATCACAAATGTTAACACATTTTTCTCTTATGGGAGCCAAATTACAAAGACAGAACAGGGCACATGACGCGTCTTAATAAAAATCTAATGCATTTATTACCTTTTTATTAAAGAGAATTATGTTGGAGCCCATCATGCCTAATCACCAAAGAGGTGCATTCAAAATAGACACACACACACTTATCTAAATTATGCAATTACTGTGTATATGTATTTAATTGGTTCACTAATATACTTGGGCATTCTGTATAAAAATGTTCTTACTCAAATGCACCAGAATTAGAAGCATAAGAGGGAATTATCATAAAAAGGTTATTTCAATATTCCTCGGGAATAAACCTTTTTGTACCTTTTTAAATAAAATCAATTTACCGTACCATTTTGGAATAACAAACAAAATTGCAGAGAACATTAAGTGCTGTGTAACTTACTTTTTCTAAAACAAATCTTCCACATCTCGTCAGCTGTGACTTTAATAAATGTAAAATGAATAATATTATACTAATACTACCCTTTAGAATGAAGTAACATTTTGCTAATTAACCTTAAACACGATAACACCGTAAGCTCCTTAATGAAGCTGAATTGTTTCTAAATGGGAGAACATAGCGAGTTCATAAAGTATTCAATGCCACGTTCTGATGCAAACTGAAATATTACTCAGGACTGATGTCAGCCCTCAGAAGAATCAGTGCTCAATGAAACATATGAATAAGCATATTTGGTTGCTGGAGATCCTTTAGAAAGGTATATACGTAATATCAATAACACATCTGTGTGTCGCCACTTCTCATATCCCCAATTGAGTAATAGCGTGTGATAACAGTTTTGATTGCAAGGGGCAACTGACTAAATCTGTTTAGCACTAGCGTTCTGATGCACTACACCCTTAAGAGCTTAAACAGTGGCCGATTTCCCATAGGCCCGGGCCTAGGGCAGCAAAATTTGAGGGTGGCAAAAATGTACAGCCCCGTATGCTTTTGCCGCGCTCTTGGGCCTATCGGACCTAATGAGAAGGCACTTGGCCTGGGTCGGTCACCTCCTTGCAGTCACCCTCCTGCTGCTTTGGAATCCCAGCATCAAATGACGCCACGGGCGTCACATGGTGCTTCGTTCCCATGGTAACGTGATGTCACGTTCCCATGGCAACACGTCGCCGTGCGACGTCACGTTCGTTCCACGGCGTCATTTGATGCTGGAATTCCAAAGGAACAGAAGGGCGGCACAAAGGCAAGAAATCTGCCACTGAGCTCAAATGATGCTTCCAAATGGGAAGATACTGAAAACCATGTACAATCCAAAATTGTGCAAATATATTTCACAGTGACCATTTTGTATTTGGTATTTGGATGACTTTCCTGTTGACAAGACATTAAATGTAAAATAATAATCACTTAAACATTTTACACATCCACAACTCTACTTTTTATGGGAAAATACTTTGTGTTGCCGTTTCCAAACGTCTCGCCAGAATACAGTAGACGATAGAGATCTACAACTGCATGACAAACATACTGTTCATAAGACTCCAGCTTTGAGGCAGACAAGTGCTTAAAAGATCAGCATCAAATACTCTCAAAGGGATTCTGCAGTGGAATAAATTGTGATTCCACATTGAATCAATGAATACAGCAGGGCGTTATCATAGCATAGCTTTTCATCAGCATAACCAAGTCTTGGTCTCAATACAACTGCCCGATGTATAAACAAATAATCAGTTGCACACAGGACTCTTACCTGTTTTCAGTTCATGTTAAATGAAAGGTCCTCAAAGAGAGTTGTGTCTGACAGAAACCCTTTTGGCAATAGGATAAATAGCCACTCTGTTTTTTGATTGGAAAATGATGCTCCCATTTAGCCACTGCTTCATCAATGCTTGACTGAATGTAAAAGTGAGAGTGAGCTGCTTCCCCAGGGTGCACTGCTCTTGATGGGTTAGCTGTCAAACGCTCCATTGTCCAAATTACACTGCTACTGTAGATTTCCTGCTAAGAAACAATTTACTGCAGCACTGTGTCATCAGTCTTCTGGGCCCATGTTACAGTTAGTTTCAGGTATCACCAGCTGATTAACTTACTGGAGACATGCAGCACCTCTCACTGCAGATTTCATGTTTGGTGAAAAATCAAATCTATTCTGTGTTTTGTCAGCAGAATTAAATAGGAGAATAAGAACTGAGAATATGAACCAACTTTACTCTGCTGTAAACAATAGATCTTTAGCAGAGACCTTCTTAAGAACTTGAGTCCAGACATTAATGCAGTTTTGCAAAGTATAATGAATCTGTGTAATTGCTTAATGCTTTTGTTCCTTAGACACTGCTATTTGATCTGATTTTTCTTCATTGTCATGACTCATGAACAAGATAAATACTGTATATGTGCTAGCAGCTGATGCACAGTTTATGGACTCATCTATCTATTCAGATTACTATCTTACAAAGGACATTCTATTCTTTTTGAGGCATATGCAAAAGAGGCTGCTTCATTTTGCCCAGCCCAGTGTTTGGGTTCAGACGACACAGCTGAATAACCTGGTAAAATTATAATTGGCATAACACTGTGGAATATGTGTCCAGTGATTGCACAAACATTGCATGGGCAACACATGCAAAGAAGCATTTGTTCACATTTTTAGCAGATGTGTTTCCTTTAGGGGTAAGTATAAATTAGGAACACACAGACTGCACTAATTGTATCACTAGTAATGGTTAGGTGCAGTTAATTTAAATGGATTTCATGAATAAACTATGTACTGTTAGCAATTATCTGCTTTGTAATCACCTATCTATAAGATTTATTTTTTAAGAATTTGGCTTCTCTGCAGGATAAAATCGAACAACAGTTATCCGAGTACCCAAGCTTTTGGATACGGTGAAAGTATTTACTTTCTTAAAGAAAGTTGTGTCTCTTCTATAGGCCATGTGTGCAAATGCTCGGTGTGCTACTCTTTGGTTGTGATCAATCAAGCCCCAAATGTGGGGTATCAAACCCCAATCCATCAATAATTTAGTGCCATGGACTACAATGGCAGTTACCAGTGGATAAGGCGCATTGTGGATTGGTGAATTGCGGCCATTTTGTCTCGACTTTTCAATACATTGCCGAGTAATGTGTTGCTGGCATCTTTGGCATGAAGGGATTAAGAGGTAATTTACCTATCACTTTCAATCAATGTACACTGTGAAAAAAATAACCTATGTGAACCCACTACAGGTAGAATTAATTATGGGGGGAAACGGAACCCTCACAAAACGGTGCGTGTGGTGCTATATTTGTGGAGAAAAATCTAAAAATCAGCAATCAACATAAGCCTCCAAAAACAACATACATAATAAAAATACAAATGTATTAATCTTATGAATATTTGATTATAAAAATGTATTTATTGCAGGACTGCAACCCTACATATATAAGCACATGGTCAAGTCACCTACCAAAACAAATACATCTACATGCAAAGAATACAATCAGTTCATACAATAATAGGACATTCTATAAAACAAGCAGTAAGCAAAGAGGTGATCATAAATGTGCAGCAAGAAGCCAATTAGAATTCGGTCCATAACATATTGAACACTTTACTTGGAGACCTAGGAACTAAACGTCAATAGTCTTAGAAGATCTAGAGATTGCAGGGTATACTTATCCCCTCTGAAAAAAAGCATCATGCCGTCACAACGTTCTTCCTCCGAACTCCAACATATTCTTGCAGGAGACAAAATCTTCTACCTTATTCAGGGCGTTTCACTCTTCGCCGTAACCGCCATGCCCTCCGCAGGGTACATCAATATAGATGGCTTCTGTTATGTTTGTATGTGTTCAAATTTTTCTCGCCCGGAAACCAATTCCTGCTCTCTAGTGACTCGAGCATATCACATTCACAAAGTGGGTTATGGATGAGCACTTTGTCCATGGTGTACCAAACCACTGGGAAAAAAGAGAGACGAACAATATACCGCAACCATTTCCGCAGTCATTTCATCGCTGTCGCTGGTGCCATTTTGTCATTGAAATATTAGCGTTAGGGGTTAGGATTTCTTCAAATAAGGAATTTATATGGGTAGAAGCTAGAATATCAGGGGTTAGGGGTTGTGATTAGGTTTACCCCTGGCTTGGCTGTGGCAGCACTGGATCTCTTCATTACTGTCTGCTCAGATGCAACAGCACTGGATCTCTGCATTACCCCCTGCTCAGATATAGCATCACTGGATCTCTGCATTACCCCTGGCTGAGATGCCGCAGCACTAGATCTCTGCATTATCCCCGGCTCGGATGCAGCAGCACTGGATCTCTATTACCCCCGGCTCAGATACAGCAGCACTGGATCTCTGCATTACCCCCGGCTCAGATACAGCAGCACTGGATCTCTGCATTACCCCCGGCTCAGATACAGAAGCACTGGATCTCTGCATTATCCCCGGCTTAGATACAACAGCACTGGATCTCTGCATTACCCCCGGCTCAGATACAGCAGCACTGGATCCCTGCATTATTCTCGGCTCGGATGCAGCACTGGATCTCTGCATTATCCCCGGCTCAGATACAGCAGCACTGGGCGGCAGCGGGACGCAGGAAAATGGCAGTAGCTCCTAAATGTGCCAGAGGAGAACTGTCCAGGCGGGGAAGTGTCCTGCCGGAGAAACGGCTGCAGCTAAATGTCCTAGACCTAGACTGTGAAAAAAACACTCAATGCCTGTATATGGCAGGCACACATTTAGGCACTGATCTTGCAAGAATCCAACCTGATTTGCTGTTTAATAGTGCTACTGATCTATCAGTCAAGATCACATTGACAGGAGCCTAAGCTATGGCTTATTTTTATGTAAAGCGCTACATTAGAAAGCTAAAAATCATTAATCTGTCTGATTATTCATCATTCAAACGAACGAACATCTACATTGCTGAAAGTTAAGTCAATAAATCACATTTTTGAGCGTTAAAGAGAATTAAAGACAGCATAAATGTGATGGATTCCACTGAACATAGCAGAGTAAATATTTCAAGAATGTATATGAAATGTTATTGTGGTTTCAAGTTCAGATAGAGAAGGAAGTGCCGTTTCCATAGCCTGACCATGCAGATCGTCTGTAGAAGCCTGTTTATGCTTTCACTGATTTAATGTGTTTTAAATTAGGAATCCTGTTAATAAACTCTTATGACTTTCATGGGCACGCACAGTTAGCGGATCCGTTTCCTAGGAATGCAATTACTCGTAAAAACTTTTCCAAGCCATGCTTCAGCAATCCCTTCAAAGACACTAGGATAGTGAAAACATCCAGACTGCATGACTGAGTATTGTTACCTGCAAGTAACAGGAGGGCTGAGCCGTCCGCTGGAGGTAGTGGGGACACAGGACTAGGCTTCTGGGGGTTCATACCCCACATTTATTTTTAGCAGTGCAGCGTCTCCATCTGCCTTAGGCTCCAGGAACTGAAGGTGATCTCCCACGATAGAACTATTACTTCTAACCCCCCTCCCCAGTAAGGTCACACACCATGCAGGAGGTATATATATACAGGTATATATATATACAGGAACAGTTTATTATCTCTTCTGTACAGCACAGGAACAGCAGCAGACTTCTGCCCGATACAGTCTCACAGCTCCCACTGAAGGATGGTCCCTGGAGTATCACTATAGGCCAAGGGAACCCGCAGCCGTCCTAGCTCTTCCATGCCTCTCTAGCAGAGGTATGGTCCACACTCCCTCTCCCCCGAAGGGAAGAGGACTGGAGAAGGCCCAATAATCAGCCTTTCTAATGTGTGACCTGCCTTCCACAAGTGGGGAAAGGCACTAACACATTTGGGCGGTACCTGCCCTTAAGTACAGCCAGGAGGAGGGCACCAGGTCTGTCTCATGAGTGGTCATGCCCAGGCCTGATCTCACCACCTCCCACTGTCACTCAAGTGCAGCACCAAGGAGGGTGAAAAACCCCATAGCAACTACTGGCAACCTGATTGTACCAGGGTTTACTGCCAGCCCAAGGGCAGAATAGTAGCCATCAGGTGACCTGGCTACATTTATATTTAATAGAAGTATTTTCCTTTAGTTTGAGATGGACAATTATACATATTATTTTCTTGTTATGGCAACATGCACTAACCCAGTGGCTACACATCAGATTTTATTTCCACATTGTCAGTCTTATTTCAGCAATTGATTTGTAGAGGAACAGATACCGAATATTAGTAAGGGTTTCCATCACAAAGTAGAGCCTGTGTGACTATATCACTTTATAGAAGTTCTGTTCGTCGAATGTTTGTTTATTTGTTTTAAATGAAGGCCATTGACACCGGCTTCTAAAGTATTATTATGTATGTGGACAGCTGTTCCTCCAAATTACAAAGGTTTTTTTTTTTTTATAGAGTATGAAAAGCCATTTCCAGGCAATCTGCTTTCATAGCGCACTACTTATTGTGGATCCCTTCTCCAAGCCTCAAGGCTCGGAAGCACAGTTTTGAATTTAAACAAGACTCAAATGATGATAATAGTGAGTCATTATGAATTTGTTCTCGCTTAGTTACACTGAGGAACAGGAATGCAACAATATGTTTTAAACGTGTGTGCTAATCATTAAATAATGAACAATATTCATTCGAGGGTGCTGGTCCATTAAGTCAGAGCAACTATTTTTGTGCGAGTTGCCTTTCCTTTCCCTTTTACACACTTAACACAAAGTTTATTTAAAAAAATCCTCCATACGGTTTTAATTTAGAATAATATTGAACGCAACTTTTTGGGTACTCAAACCAGCAACCCCTCATAAAAAAATGTCACCTAAATGTCATTGCTATTGGTTGTAGGAGGAAACGTCTCCTTTAAGCAGTAGGTAACTTATACTGTTGTAGCCCCCTGTAAACAGCTCAGGCTATACCTATCTTCCTTCTACTGTGGTAAGTCCTGTTAAGATCAGGCGCCAGTACTCATTATGGGTTTTCCCCCTTCATAGCCCTAACCTGAATAGTAGACGCAGGCCTGGACTCTGCTGCAGGCATGAGCAAGAGGGGAGGTTCTGCTGACACCAGGAGGGGAGGGGCTAGCTCTATATTTAGAAGCCCACTCCGGTAAGTGTGGTTGTTGTTCTTCGTCCTTGCTGTGTGCCGTGTTCCTCTCTTATTGATGGTGCTTCAAGAGAGAGAGTAGCTTAAGAAGAGTTCGAGTGAGCAATGATACCAAGGGTCTAGAGCTGCTGAGTATTAATCTGTGAGCCCCGAATCCTGCGGAACGGTCCGGGGAGTATCAGGAGGCTACGGGCTCCCCCGGCGCAGCATGCCGGTTGAGAGCAAGAGGAACCAAACTTATCAGCGTCTATAAGTGGAGCTGATAGATTTATATACTGGTGGACCAATGTCCTCACCCTGCTGCCAGGGGTGATGGGGAGAGAATTCCAGACCCACCTCGAGGCTAACCTCGGGGGTGGGCCACAGGGTATTGCAGCCATAGCTCAGATCATCCTGTCGGCCGAGTGACTTGGAGGGAAGGAGAGGAGGAGGTCGTTGGAGTGGAGCGGGTTGTACCCCGCACTGGCGATGGTATTGAGGCTGCTGGAAGCCTTAGTGTTGGGATATCGTTGCTCTGTCAAATAAAGAGACTGTTCTGCACCCGTACTGTGTGTGATTTGGAGAGTATAACCCTGGGACCTAAGGGGTTCTTCAATACCGGTCCTGTCCCATTACCCTGGGAGTATAGAAGATGGAGGCACTGCACCACTAAGATACTATGGAGGCTATCACCCCAGAAGCCCGGTCCTGGCTCCCCCACAACATCACGGGAAGCTCAGGCCCTCCTGTTCCTCACAGGTACGCACCACACAGCATGTAACCAGCCCCCATGCACCCCTCACACTCCCGTAGAGACTGGGGGGGGGGGGGGAAACAGGGTTACACTGTATTTCATGGTATTTCCACAGTTTCTGTTTTGGGTGTAAATGTATATATATATATATGTAGCAGGGTCCCCCCTTGCCCCCCTTACTTGTGTCCTGTTGCGGGGGCTCAGTGATAGGGTGCCGCCATCTTGTGCGCATTCGCGCATGCGCAGTACGCGTTTGCAGTCGCGGTGGCCATTACATATAGCGCAGGCAAGTGTAGGGAGGCAGGAAGGCCCCCTAGATGTTGCGCATGTGCAGGAGAGTGGCGCGGCGGCCATTAGTCTAGCGCAGGCGCAGATAGAGAGAGGTAGGTGGCCATTAGAGAGGCGCCCATGCAGTCCTCATAGGGAAAAGCCCCAGACGGGGCTACAACTCCCAGCAGCCTCTTGGGACTGCCCTATGATCCCTGTCACATGCAGCCAGACAGCCAGTAGAGTTTCCAGCTTCTCCTGCTGGAGAAGGATACATTCTAGCGCACAGACCATGTGAGTCAGTTGGTGCTGAGATAAGGTAGGGGGAAGGGTGTGTAGGTGCAGGGAGCAAGTGGCCCCTTGCACTAGGCCACAAAAAAACCCTTAGACCCCAGCTAGACCCCACTCCCCTTCAGTTTGTGACTGCTTTAGGGAAGGCCCCTTAGGTAGGGACTTTGCCCTGTTAGCAGTCAGTTTAGTCAGTGACATAGCTGCAGTGCTGTGTGCTCTGACAAGAAGGGTCAGTGTACAAGGAATCATTCTCTGCAGAGCAGAGACAGAGTGTCTGAGCAGTGAGCTTGCTCAGAAGGAGACCCCCATCGCTTAAGCTGCGGTGCTGGAAACAGACGGGTCCTCTTCCACAGTTCTGCGGTACCCGGTTGCAGGAGAGCTGTTCAGGTATTATCCAAGTCACCAAGTGCACCACCTATACACTTCATCTTAGTGGGCAGCGCTGTTCCACATGTGGGTGGGGTTGTGGGACTCTTGGGACTTTGGGTACAAGGACTTTGGGAATACTGTGTCGGGTTAAGGCCCTGCGAGGTGTGTGGATAGTTGTGCTTAGTAGTGTTACAGGGTGACACTGAAGTTATGTACTTTTGATGCATGTGTATTGTGTTATCTGCCCATATAGTAAACCTGTGTTATATATACCTTGGTGTATGTGGTTCATATATGTGGGTCCTGTGTAGGGGACATTCTACACTCCTAGAATCCTGCACAGGTGGAGGCGCTGTAATTATAAGATCGTTCCAGAGGATTCACCCCAGGCTCTCACTAGCAGAGGCTCAGACCTCCTGTGAGCCTGACAGGTATATTGCACCACACCTGGTAACAAATAGGTTCCCCCTCACATACACTCTATATGCGATTGGGTGGGGGAATACCCGTTACATATATTTGTAAGTATACGACTACAATGATAATGGAAGAGGTGAAGTGTCTCCAAATGGCTGCGTTGCCTGTATGTTACTTAGTGTAACTGTATGTTAAAAAAAAGATTCACCTTATGGCCTATAATTAGGGTGCTGTATGAAGATGTCTCTCACTCCCTGGGAAGATTTCAGCTCAATTAACAGAAAATATATATATTAATTGTACCCGTTTGTACCTATTCTAGCAATTTATGTTGGTATCTGTTTTCACACTAAGGAAGGGGTGCGCAAAGTGGGGGGCGCAAGATTATTTTTGGGGGGGGCGCTGACTTCACCTACTTTTCTTCAGCTCCGCGTCGTCATGGCAACGTGGCAAATGACGCAGCGGGATCATGTGACGTGCACGTCACCATAGCAAGGCGCGTAAAATGACGCCGTGGTGGTCACGTGACCCCGCGTGTCATTTCAACGCTGGATATTTGGTAAAGGGTGGCGTGAGCCTAGGGGCTGGCAGGCAGGGGGGGGGGGGTGCAGCACAGAAAGTTTGCGCGCCCCTGCACTAAGGAAACAATTAACTGTACACTCCTTCAAGTTTAAACCCTGCACAGGCTTTATTTCCTTTTTACAAAGATATTTTTACATAATTGTAAACGAGGTATCCCCTGGTGCTGAACATGCTATTTTCAGAGCCAGGATCCCCCAGGTCCAGAGATAATCCCTATGATAGTTATTGGTTCCAGGTTCCCTTCTGTGGAAACAATATGGCCGTTCAAAGCTCGCTGGATCTGTGGGCCAACAGAAAGCTGCAATGTCATTGGTTGTTGCTTCCAATTGATCGGCAATCGGCAATGTTCGATTCTCCAAACAAATATCAAAATAAAACAATAGCAAGTGTACTGTAAAAGAAAATAAAGTGCCCTAAAAATAGAGGGTTAAGATAAAGAAAGCCACATGGGTGGTAAACCGATAAATACCAAGGAGCTGAAAATAGTACCCTCTGGATCCAATTTTGTAAAAACAATACATGTACAATTTTATGGGATTGCTTCTTTAATTTCCTTACTGACATGTAATTGATTTTGGCAAGGAATTGACGGTTTAGGATTTTGAAAGACGTAACATTTGTGACTCAAATACCATCATGACAAAAATGGTCAGAATACCAAATGCCAAATCTAAAGTGGAAAAATGTGTGCGATGTAAGCACATATTAAAAAAAAAAAAAAAATACTTTTTTTCTCACGAATCATGACTTTTTTCTAAAACAAAAAAAACACAACGCAGGCATTTATTAGCCCTTGTTTATACTATACAATGACTACTAATACAGTAACTTATTGAGGACCATTCACTTCCCCTTTTCTTGGGGAAAAAAAATAAATCTGTAAATGAATATCCTTTAAAAACAACAAAAAAAAAACAATGGAAAAATACATTCTCCGTATGCAACCTTGACACTTAAAATAAAAGGTTGTGCAAACATTTTCATTAAAAGAACAACACGCACATGCTCAACTGGGGAAATATCTTGAGAACAACATCAAAAATGTTTTAGTCATTGAGTAAGTAGGTCAAGCAGAACTAAATGAAAGGCCAAAGATTAACTGGGCCTGCAACCAAGACATCCAGATCCCTACACATCATCACACCCCACAGCACAGCAATATAGCATTCTGGATTTATATTCTTTCTGATTAGACATTTCTTGTTTCCCTGACAGACTGCGTTCTAGTCCAGATGTTTTTTTAGTCCTTTATGTACCCGGAGCAGTTTGGAAATTGGTGGACAGTTCTGTTTGCCTTATTGCAGTTAACATATTTGGGTCTAGATACAAGGCATTTGTTTCACATTATTTAAGCACATAGGTGCCATTTTTGAAGCAGGTTTAAAGTACTTTATTTGGCATAGAGCATATGTTAATAACAGGACACGTGAGCTCCAACGACATTTTAATGGAAACAAATGTTGAATTATCAGAGAAATGCTCAATTTAAGCATGTGAAACCAGCAATGCTAAAAAATGTAATGCTGCTTTCACTTTAGTGACACACACTCCAAATCAGTGAGTCTTGACAAGCATCTACATTTTTCCAAGGAGGCGTAAAAAAAAAAAAAAAAAAAGAATCCAACTTATTCCAATGTATTCTGTGTTCTGTATTCTGTGTTCTGTGTTCTGAATATGCACAGTTAAGTACTTCAGTAATATCATTTTTTCTTTATTTTAGCTAATGCCCCTATGCATAAGGTTGTTTTGTAATTAGGCAATGTTTGCATAAGAGAAAGGAGTAGTAAGTCCCAAAGTATCATGACCTAGTTTAGTACTACAACTGTTATTATCATCATAAAATACAGTAGACTAAAAAAATTAAGCCGTAAGACAAATGTCTGTTTCGACAGTGTCAGATAAGTCGATTAGGCCTGTCCAAATATCCCTGGAACTGTGTTTTGGATTAGCTTTAGAAAATATTATGTACCACAAATTCTGATATTAATCCACTAGTTTTAGATGCAGTTCAATGCAAATGTATTAAGTTGCAACCGCAGGATCATAACTTCTTTTTTTCAATAGTATTAGTGAGCAATAGCAGATAAGCACTTCCTTTTACAAAGCTTTATATTGATTTCGGTGTTATTGTACATTCAGTCATCATTACTTCCCTCATTTATATAAAAACGACAATAATTATATTTTAAATTAATTTATTTATGTATTTTATGATTTATACAACACAATTTGTATATATATATATATATATATATATATATATATATATATATATATATATATATACACACAGAGATTTTACCAGATGGAGAGCCAGGAAAAACGAGACAGCACACAGTCAGGGAAATCCAACGCTGATGTATTCAGGATAAATACATAGGCACTGCATCCAACGTTTCGGTCATCAGAATGTGACCTTCCTCAGGGAAGTGCGGGAGGAAGGTCACATTCTGATAACCGAAACGTTGGATGCAGTGCCTATGTATTTATTCTGAATACATCAACTTTGGATTTCCCTGACTGTGTGCTGTCTCGTTTTTCCTGGATCTCCATCTGGTAAAATCTCTCTGTGTATGTGCATATATGGGATAAGCATCAGTGAATAATCTGTTTTCAGTGTGCCAACTGCTTTTCATTTTTATATATATGTAGCACCTTTACCCCCACCCTCTGTGAGATTGGGTTGCTCCCTGTATGTTTCCTAGTGCTGTGCATACTTGAGGCAACAGGAGGGCTCCGAGTTTCTCCGTGATGGTGTTGGGAGAATCAGGAAAGGCTTTCAGGGTACCGAAGGAGAGATCAGTGTATCTCGAAAGCTCACACAAATAAAATCATTTCGTTAGCCACAGAACGGTATTGAGTATTTGTTTTTGAAATATATATATGTAACGGTGTTTCCCCCACCCAATCTCACATAGGGTCTCCTAAGGGAACCAGCTCTCTGGTTACATGAGTCTTGTTGGTGCATACCTGCTGGTAACAGGGGGCCCTGAGTCTCCCGCGATGCCATGGGGGATAACAGGACAGGCTTCTGGGGCTGTGCCTGAATTCTTCTTTCTGGTGCAGCCCGCAGTGGTGTGGTGGTAGAGTATCTGCTAAAGAGTTATGTCCCCCTCCTCCCAATATACTCCACTCTCAGGCAGGAGGTATAGATAAATTCAGATGGTCTTTATTGATCCTTACTGAATCAGCACAGTCTCTGTTACCGCACAAGTAATCAAAGGTTGTCACCTTCCGGATGTCCCTGGACACCACTCCTAGTCAGAGCCCTAGGAGCTGTCCTTGCTCTTCCCTTACTCCCTTGTGGAGTAAGAGGAATATCTCTCCCCTCTCCCAGAGGGAGGGCCTTAAGCAGCAACAACAAGGAGATCATCATACGTGCAGCTGATAAGGGAGGTGGGACTGTAATAATGAATTACAGTCAATATCGTACAGAGGTCCTGCGACAATTGAATATCGCCCATCATTACAAATCATTGAAAGGAGATCCTACAACCGCCTACAAACGAGAGGTTGATGCGGTCATCCAAATGGGTGTCAATAATTTATGGATCACAGATGAGATTGGGAAATTTTTAACACAACCTTACCCAATTATCCCGTTGTTATACATCTTACCGAAGATCCACAAGTCGCTGACCCTACCTCCCTGGAGACCAATCATATCAGCGAGGGGATCGATTTGTCACCCCATATCACAATTCCTTGATTTCCTGCAACCTCTTGTCATGAAAATGCCCAGTTACATACGGGACACCACAGACTTCATCAACAGGCTGGCTAGAGTACCGGTGTTACAAGGTGCAATGTTGTTGGTAACAATGGACGTCACAAGCCTTTATACAAACATAGAACATACTGAAGGCTTGAAGGATGTGGCGGCGCAACTACAAGATCGGCCGGGTCCACCGCCGGAATTTTATTACTTTTGATGAACATTGTACTGTGTGAGAATTACTTCAAGTTCGAGGATATGTTTTATCTCCAGTTGATGGGTACGGCTATGGGGTCTAACATGGCCCCATCGTACGCAAACCTGTTCATGCACCAATATGAACAGACGCACATTCTCAATGACGCACCTTGTCTCAACATATTACAGAATACATGCGCTACATTGATGACGTCTTCCTCCTGTGGGCTGGCACCGAGTGGGAGCTGCTGACATTTGTTGACTATCTGAACCAAATTGCATCTACTATCCGGTTCACATTAACCTACAGTTCCAGCAAGGTCGTTTTTCTGGACACAGAAGTCTACATAGCCGATGGAGTACTCCTGACAAGAATTCATCAGAAGGACACTGATAAGAACTCACTTCTCTAGGCCACCAGCCATCATCCACTGCCTCTCAAGAAAGGATTACCCTATTCACAATTCCTGAGAGTGTGCCGGATTACTAGTGACAGGAAGGAGTGTGATTTAGCATTGTTGAAAATGCACAGACGTTTCCTGCAAAGAGAATATGATCGCAAGGACTTTGATGCATCACTCAAGAAAGCCAAGGATGTTCCTAGAGAACAAGTCCTGTTGCCCTCTTTACATAAAAAGAAGCAGGATAGATTCCATGTCACCAGTACTTACAGCACTGCTTCGGGTATGATAAAGACGTCGATAAAGCAACATTGGAATATATTGTCCAATGATGCCACTATGGGTAAGAACTTTGAGCGCCCTCCACTATTCTGCAACAGGAGAGGGCGGAACATAGGCGACTCGCTAACCAACAAGCTGGCTGAGTAGACAACCAGGAGTATCCAAATGCCATGGGTGTACAAACTGCCAGTATCTCATTCTTGGCAAGCAGTATTCACATCCTCACAGTGGTTAAACACGCCAAATTCACGACTATATGAACTGTGAGAGTAGATTTGTCGGCTACTTTATCCGCTGCCCGTGTGGACTATATTATGTCGGGAAAACGACGCGAATGTTGAAAGAGCGCATCTGCCTCCACAGATCAGCCATTAGGAAGGCCCTGGCTGACAACACGGGATTGGAAGACCAGAAACTACAGCCGGTTGTGAGGCACTTTAAAAACTTTAAACATAGCCTTGCAACCTTGCGGTGTATGCCTATCATGCAAGCGCATACTTCCACTCGTGGCGGTGACAGGGGAAAACTGCTCCTACAACTGGAAATTAAGTTAATTTATGAACTTGACACTATGGCACCCAGAGGGTTAAATGAGGACTTTAAGTTGGGGTGTTTTTTGTAAATTGAGTGGTGCTACTATTGGGACAAAGTTATAGCAGTACATATTGGGGACTTCATTGACATATCACTTATTTGTGTGTTGTGTGCAACCCCCTCTGGTATCCTCTTTTGTCTTTCCCTTTTCCCCCTTTCTCTCTTTTTCTCTTATTTTTTCTTTTGAACGTTTGCTAATTTACTTGGATCTTTATCTTCTTCCCCCTTATTTTTAGTTTAACATCAGTCACTGTGGTTTATGGTAGCTGAGCTAAATTATGGCAGAACATCAATAAGTGTAATTTGAATCAGTATTATACTTAGAGTAGTTATTTAATTAATACCGTGCATTTGGAATATGCTTTTTAGACCTTCTATGTGTTTTTTTTTTAACTCTGCACCTTTATGTTTATTATAGGACTTGCAGTGAGTGGTGAGGTGACGTCATCGTACTCGTTCAGTCCGGCCCTCCTGCTCTCTGCTGCAGTCTGCTTTTGCCTGCACTTTCATGGTTACAGACGCTTCGTGACGTCGCCATGGCAACGGGGGACGCCGCAGAAGGCTGGTGTGCTTGCTGGCTCCGCCCGTGGACGCGCATGCGCGGTGTGTATGGCATTGACAGCCGGATGTAAACAGTGGAGCAGAGAAGCCGGGCTGATGCTCGGTGATGATGGGGCTCCTATGCGTCTGCAAATACTCCTGATTTTAATTGCTAACAGCTGGGTTTGATTGGGCACACAGGTTGGTGATGGGTATATATGTTTTTTGTGGGCATTGTTCTCTAGCACGCCACCGAGGAAGGTCCTATACAGCACCGAAACGTTGGACTGTTTGTACCTGTTCTTTGTGTTTAATACATTTTTTTGCATTATACCTTTGAGTGCTGTTCTTGTCTCCTGGTGGGACACCATGTTCACTATTCATCCCTATTGAACAAGCACCTACTTACACCTAGCCTTTGAAGTGCCTGCTGCTGCTGCCTATCTATCTATCTATCTATCTATCTATCTATCTATCTATCTATCTATCTATCTATCTATCTATATATATATATCAACTGTAAATATTACTGTATGTTCATTTGCATGTCTTAGACAGGTCTTCAACCCTGTCTTTCCCCATTATCGCCCAGCATACAGCGCTTCCACTGCAGCAAGGGATTCTGGGAAATTACATGAAAATGAGCACTCAGTGCCACCTTTTGTATCAAGCTCGTATTACACAAGCAAATCCTGAAGCCAATGCATGCTGTTTTAAACACAGCTTTTAGACAGAGGCTGGGATGAGATGCAAAGCCATTATATATATATATATATATATATATATATATATATATATATATATATATATATATACTAGCTGAGAGACCCGGCGTTGCCCGGGATGTAATGTTCCCGTTCCTCTCTCTCCTCCCCCCTCTCTCTGTTTGTCCCCCATTCACATCAATCCAGTCCCCCCCCTCCCTCCCTCCTTAACAGCTTCATGTAGCGTGTGTGCGTCAGTCACTGTGTGTTTGCTCGCGCGTCAGTGAGTCTGAGGCAGAAACACAAACACACACAGACTGACTGACGCACACACAGTCAGTGTGTGCGTGCGTCAGTCAGGCTTTGTGTGCGCGTCAGTCAGTGTGTGCGTGCGTGCGGCAGTCAGTCAGTGTGTGCGCGCGGGGCGTCAAAGGCAGGGGGGGGCGTCAAAGGCAGGGGGGGGCGTCAAAGGCAGGGGGGGGGGCGTCAAAGGGAGGGGGGGGGCGTCAAAGGGAGGGGGGGGGCGTCAAAGGGAGGGGGGGGGCGTCAAAGGGAGGGGGGGCGTCAAAGGGAGGGGGGGGGCCTCAAAGGGAGGGGGGGGCCTCAAAGGGAGGGGGGGCGTCAAAGGGGGGGGGGGGCGTCAAAGGGAGGGGGGGGTGTCAAAGGGATGGGGGGGGCGTCAAAGGGAGGGGGGGGGCGTCAAAGGGAGGGGGGGGGCGCCTCAAAGGCATGGATTCGTCCCCCTGCATTTCCTGCAGTGGACAGGAGGGGGGGGGCAGTGGACAGGAGGGGGGGGGGCAGTGGACAGGAGGGGGGGGGGGCAGTGGACAGGAGGGGGGGGGGGCAGTGGACAGGAGGGGGGGGGGCAGTGGACAGGAGGGGGGGGGCAATGGACAGGAGGGGGGGGGCAGTGGACAGGAGGGGGGGGGGCAGTGGACAGGAGGGGGGGGGCAGTGGACAGGAGGGGGGGGGCAGTGGACAGGAGGGGGGGGCAGTGGACAGGAGGGAGGGGGCAGTGGACAGGAGGGGGGGGGAAGTGGACAGGAGGGGGGGGGCAGTGGACAGGAGGGGGGGGGCAGTGGACAGGAGGGGGGGGGCAGTGGACAGGAGGGGGGGGGGCAGTGGACAGGAGGGGGGGGCAGTGGACAGGAGGGGGGGGCAGTGGACAGGAGGGAGGGGGCAGTGGACAGGAGGGGGGGGGCAGTGGACAGGAGGGGGGGGGCAGTGGACAGGAGGGGGGGGGCAGTGGACAGGAGGGGGGGGGCAGTGGACAGGAGGGGGGGGGGGCAGTGGACAGGAGGGGGGGGGCAGTGGACAGGAGGGGGGGGGGCAGTGGACAGGAGGGGGGGGGCAGTGGACAGGAGGGGGGGGGGGCAGTGGACAGGAGGGGGGGGGCAGTGGACAGGAGGGGGGGGCAGTGGACAGGAGGGGGGACAGGAGGGGGGACGCAGTGGACAGGAGGGGGGGGCAGTGGACAGGAGGGGGGGGCAGTGGACAGGAGGGGGGGGCAGTGGATAGGAGGGGGGGGCAGTGGACAGTGACACACACACACACACACACACACACACACACACACACACACACACACACACACACACCTCAGTTGATGCGCCCTTTCTCAGTTCCGTTTGGCGCCGGAGGTGGGGAGCGACACCTACCTGTACTTCCGGGCGCCGCCACCGTCTGACTCGGCGCCGCGAGGGAGGAAGGGGGTCCGCCATCTTACGCGCCGCGTGGCAGCTGCGGGAAGCGAGGTGATTTGGAGCGAGTGAGGGGGGAGAGGTGATTTGGAGCGGGGAGAGGTGATTTGGAGCGGGGAGAGGTGATTTGGAGCGGTGAGGGGGAGAGGTGATTTGGAGCGGTGAGGGGGGAGAGGTGTTGCCGCTGGGGAGGGGGAAAGGTGATTTGGAGCGGGGAGGGGGAGAGGTGATGCCGCTGGGGAGGGGGAGAGGTGATGCCGCTGGGGAGGGGGAAGAGGTGATGCCGCTGGGGAGGGGGAAGAGGTGATGCCGCTGGGGAGGGGGAAGAGGTGATGCCGCTGGGGAGGGGGAAGAGGTGATGCCGCTGGGGAGGGGGAAGAGGTGATGCCGCTGGGGAGGGGGAAGAGGTGATTTGGAGAGGGGAGAGGTGTGTGTGTGTGTGTGTGTGTGTGTGTGTGTGTGTGTGTGTGTGTGTGTGTGTGTGTGTGTGTGTGTGTGTGTGTGTGTGTGTGTGTGTGTTTTATTTATTTTTTTGGACCTTTGGCCCGTCACTCCGCCTCAGGCCAATGAGAGGTGTGGGGGGCGGGCCAAGGGGGTGGTGTGAGTGTGTGAGGCCAATGAGAGGTGTGCGGGGGCGGGCGGGCCAAGGGACCAATGAGATTGCCGCTAGGGACACCGGACATCCAGCAGGCAGGCATGCATGCATGCAGGCAGGCAGGCAAACATACAGTGCTTTCACTAATATAGTATAAGATATATATATATATATATATATATATATATATATATATATATATATATATATATATATAAACCCATCATCAATATAGACTGCACTACATTTCACGGTGAAGTAGAAATACAGGTTTTCTCCCACTACCAATGCAAAATGAAAATGTATATAAATCATCCACATGTAGATTTACCTTAATTAATGCAGGCATTCACTAAAAAAAGTGAATTAATTTTTTAACAAGCATGGAACCAGGTACAGTGCTTAGGTTACATAAAGATTATTACAAAAACATTCAGTACAATAAATGCAGGCATTTCATAAAATAAAAGAACAAACAGAAATCCCATATATTAATATATCATATGTATCATATTCCTTCCAAAGAGGTCATTGTAGCATGAAAGAGGAGAATTCACGTGTCTGACACCAGAGCACACATCTGGTTAAATTCTAATTTCATATCTCAAATGCATGGCTTACATCCTAAACTTCCTGCATTAGAACACAGCATAAGCCCACTTTCTGAACGTATCCTTAACCATTAATTTAAGCTCTGTGGACCCCCTGCTTCCAGAGATACTTCTCTCCGTAGGGGTGTCGGTATCTCTTCAGCCAGTGAATCGGTGTGCATAACAAAATGGCAGCGTTTAAATGTCCCACGTCATGCGGGCCAATGGGAAGCTGTGACATCATCACTAGTGACTTCCTACTGGCTCGCCTGGATCTTTAAACTCCACAGAGATACCTGCACCACAACAGAGGTAAGTATCTCTGGAAGCAGGGGGTCCCTGGAGCAGAAATTAAGGGGGTTCAGCTCTGGAAATCCCCTGCTTCAATCCTATCATAAAACAAATAAGGAAAAAAAAGATGTAGTGCGCGGTGTTGTGCTGCTTTAAAGTTAAAGAGGCGTTCGGGAAAAGTAATAGGGCAAAACATGTATAATCAAATCAGCATGTAGGACCATAACTTTTTCCCAAACCCATATCAAATTTAAGAAACTTGATTAACCCGCATTTATATTGCTACAGAAGAAAATGAAAACAAATGCTCTTCAGCAGCTTGATACATATCCACTACAGTGTTTTAATCTTGTTGATACTCCGAGTTTTGTTATAACGAAGTCAGTGTAGGAATTTATTAAAACTGCTATGTTGTACTATGTCTCTGAGAATCACTCCTCAGGGGGCCTGGTTGACAAGCCCAAGTTATCTTACCCGGGGATCTGCTGTGTAATTTAAGTGCATTCTACCCTTTTAGCATAATATGTTTTTGTAAAAATCCCACTTTAATCATTTTTTCAATAAAATAAAATCTCTGTATGGGATGATCCATTTAAGAAGATGTAAGTATATTATGTACTAAAATGTAGTTTGTAAATGTATGTTTCAGCGAAAGCATGGAACACATTAATATTAATACGCATGAGGTTCGCTATGCATGAAAAAAGTTCAGTTAATTCTATTTATCATTTTCATATATTAATGTGCTCTCAGGGATTTTAAGGACATTTTGAAAAAGAACACATTTGAATATAAATATAAAATAAGGCTGCTTATCTTTCCTTCGACCTAGTTCATAACACAAAATGTTGTTATGTTATAGTGGTGTCAAAAGCTTAATTTCCAAGGTGTTTGCAAAATAAACAGCCATATATTCATACCAAGAAAATCACTAAAATCTGAACAGTGCGACTTCACAATTCAACTAAAGGTGTAATGCATGAAATGTGACCTGATTTGAATTGCAAATTTGTGATGATTAGAGTGGAATTAGCAGATGACAGGGTGCAATTCAAATCTATGGGGGGTTATATATCAAAGTCTCTCTATAACCAGTGCAAAAACACAACACAAAGTATCAAACATATCCAAAATTTGTTTCAGTGGGATTGTTTTTCTTTAATAAATTTGATTCAGTTTCTGTGCCTGAGTTTCACACTTTTTACCGGGCGGCTTAGATAAATGACCCTCGAGATTAATACAGGTACTATAGACATGTTCATTCAGAGGTACAGTAGCACTGGCGTGTGAAAGCAGTGGCCATGACCTGGTTTTGGAGGGTTAGGGTTAACGCTGTATTAGAAGGAGTGTGTGGGGGAAAAGAGTATACTTTAGATATATAAGTTATCTATTTTGTGTCATGCCAAGTCCCGCCCTCCATCGCCTTATTATATGGTTATTTGTATTATATTATATTGTTATATGTGTTTAGCGAATTATGTCAATGAATAACATAAGGAGAAAAATGCATTGATCATAAAGTTGGAGCTTGCCAGAATAGTCCTGATGCATAAGTATGGGCTGGATCCTACCGAGTTGCTCATGGCATCAAGGTAGGTCAATAAACTTTGGTGCCAAAATTGGCCATTAGTGTTACGGTAGTAAGGTGAATGTTCACATGGCTGGATTCCACAGGTTATGGGAGATAGGTGGTTATAGGTCCTAATGGGTGTAGATCTTGGTGGTTAAAGGGCCTGGAAAACCCTTGTTCTGTTTTTAAGCGTATTCTTATTGATCTAAGTTGTGGCTTGTTTGACCCAAACAAAATCTTGTGCTCTTAGTTAATTGGTGACGTGGCTGTACACTGGCGACACACTTTATTCGAGCTCGGCTAGTCCCACGAATTCGGGTATACTCGGGTGTATTGAGGTTTGTGACTGTTTTCTGCCCGAGTGCATTGCGTTATTTTCCAGGCAGGGATTGAAGCATTTTATTCCCGCTGACTGCAATACTGCACAGTATATATATATATATTTACTGCATTACAATTCATGAATTTATGCCATCTGGTAGACACGCGAAGCATTGCAGCCTATTAAATCCTAATCATTATCATTTAACAGATCAGCCGCCCGTCAGCCAGGCATGAACCCAGGCTGGGAAGGCAAACACAACGGGGCTTGTCAGAGGTGAGGAGCGGCGCATTCCAGGTATCTGCCAGGTACATACTGGGTATTTGCTCGAATAAAGTGTGTCGCAGCAGTATGGTGGAACAAAGTGAAGAGGGCACAAGTGAGGGGAGAGATTTAACCTATTTGATGCCAGAAGTCTGACAGCGCTCTAGTATCACATAACTTCTGGGATCGCAATCATGTGATGGGTTCAGTACTGATCAAATGACTGGATATGTAGGAGGCTCTACTTCTGTTTTGATCGGGCTGAGCACTCCAATGGAAAATTAAGCACATGGGATTTTGGCGTGCCAGAGCATGTGCAGTACCAGGTACGTTATTAGGGCAGCAAAAAGGTTCAAGCACTATTCCCTCCATTTATTGTTTCATAAAATCGGAATGGAGTGGTCACTTCGAGCAGATGTGCATTACACCTAGCTCTGGGGGCCTCCCAGTTCCAGAGATAATTTACCTCTTTATGTGCTGAACAATTAAAATGGACATAGGGGTTCCTCAATAGCTGATGACATTGCAGCTTCTTATTGGCTAGTGGGAGGGAGGCTTTATTAGCAACCATATTATTTCCCAAAAGGTACTAGAAATATCAGCACACAAAAAGGTAAATATCTCAATAAACAGGGATGACCAGTCCTAAAAATAGCATGGTTCAGCTCTGGGGGTCCCCGCAATTCCAATTTCTGTAAAAAATAGTAAAACATTTTTAAAAATTGAGTAGGAAAGGATTGCTACCTTAAATGTTTGTTTTTGCACCCCTATCAGCCACCAACCCTCTATAATGTTTTTTTCTCTTTTATTAGCATGTTATGTGTTCTGAATTCACACACCCTGGTTTTGTCATAGCTACTTGTTAGATCAGTTGCATAAGGTATTTTAAGGCAGGGGTGCACAAACTTTTCCCATGGGCACCCCTGGCGCCCCCCCCCAAAAAAAATGTGCGCCCCCAAGTTTGCACACGCCTGGTTTAAGGTATAGTAACTGGTTTTAAAGGAACATGTACTTGGTGTGGATTGGACCAATTTATCAAGACATGGGGCTGGTACAGCAAGTAGTTTTTCGTTATGAGTCACAGATCTGTGAGCTTACTTTCTGGGTAATCTGGGAAGGAGTTATAGCGTCACTTCAGATATGAATTGGAATTCATTTGTTTAACGATTTTATTTACATATCTATATAATAAACCTCTGCCCTTGTCATCTTTCTATAAAAAGGTATTTGCGTTTTGTTATTTGGATTTTGCACATGGGCGTTCAGAGGCTGCAAGGTCCATAGGGTGAGGCTATTATTTAGAACAAATACAGCTAATAAGAACACATAGTAAAAATCATCAATGCATTCAAATGGGGGGTTCTTTGTTTTCTTTTCGCCCAAATAAAATGTACATCCTGCAAACATTTTATGCAACATGTTAAAATGAGGTTGCTAGTTTGCATTTTATTGCACAGCTCCTCTGACCACCATGTCAAAATGTATCGTGATTAATTTGAAACACTGTAGGAACATTATAAACAAAGGCACAGGTCACATGAATATTATAAGTATTGTAGCGTTTACATTAGGATTACAATCAATATGTTTGAAGTCTCTATTCTCTGTGCAACCAATTCCTAAACTTCATCAATAGGGTCTGACAGCACATGAAAAATTACATTATAATGTAATAATGACTGGACACAAATTGATTTGACAGCAAACTTGAAATTGGTCTAGAGGGTATCAGTAGAAAAAAAGGATTGGTATTATGGTAAAATCACTATCTTTGAAGCAGATGCTCTGCAAGGTAGGAACAAGTTGTGCCTTTAAAATGCTATCGATATTACTGCCACAGCATTTTATAACAAAGCTATCACATATAATACATGTATAATAATTCCCAGAATCCCTTGCTGCAGTGGAAACACTGTATGCTGGGTGAAAATGGTGAAAGGCAGGGTTGCAGACCTGCCTAAGACATGTGAATGTGCTCACAAGTAACCTTTTTATTTGCTACTAGCTGATATACCCGGCGTTGCCCGGCATTGAATGTTCCCACTCCCCCCTCTCTCCGCTCCCCCTCCCTCTCTTTTTTTATTCGCTCCCCCTCTCTCTCTCCCCCCATCGGCCTCTCTTCCCCCCTTCCCCTTTCTCCCCCGTTAACAGCAATCTGGGCTCCCCTGCACATGAATGTGGCCCCCTTGTTAATAGCTGGGTTCCCCCCTTCCCCCCGTTCACAGCTCCGGCCCTTCCCCCCTTCACACCTCCGTTCCCCCCCCCTCTCACATGTCCAGTTCCCCCCCCCCCTTCAGAGCTCAGTGGGTGGGTGAGTGACTGGGTGGGTTGACTGAGGGACTGAGTGAGTGGGTGTGTGACTGGGTGGGTGGGTGACTGAGTGACTGGGTGGGTGGGTGACTGGGTGGTTGGGTGACTGAGTGACTGGGTGGGTGAGTGAGTGACTGGGTGAGTGAGAGACTGGGTGGGTGGGTGAGTGGGTGTGTTATCTTTCCCCCCTGCATCTCTTCCCCCCCCCCCCCCTGCATGCCTCCCCCCCCTTCATGCTATCCCCGGAGGCAGCAGGTGTGAGGCGCGGTGAGGCGGCCGTGGCAGCCGCAGCTGTAGAGAGGGGGAAGGACAGCAGCGCGGGGCCTGTCAGGCACGGTGAGGCGGCCGTGGCAGCCGCAGCTGTAGGGAGAGGGAAGGACAGCAGCACGGGGCCTGTGAGGCACGGTGAGGCGGCCGTGGCAGCCGCAGCTGTAGGGAGGGGGAAGGACAGCAGCGCGGGGCCTGTGAGGCAGCCGCAGCTGTAGGGAGGGGGAAGGACAGCAGCGCGGGGCCTGTGAGGCAGCCGCAGCTGTAGGGAGGGGGAAGGACAGCAGCGCGGGGCCTGTGAGGCACGGTGAGGCAGCCGCAGCTGTAGGGAGGGGGAAGGACAGCAGCGCGGGGCCTGTGAGGCACGGTGAGGCAGCCGCAGCTGTAGGGAGGGGGAAGGACAGCAGCGCGGGGCCTGTGAGGCACGGTGAGGCAGCCGCAGCTGTAGGGAGGGGGAAGGACAGCAGCGCGGGGCCTGTGAGGCACGGTGAGGCAGCCGCAGCTGTAGGGAGGGGGAAGGACAGCAGCGCGGGGCCTGTGAGGCACGGTGAGGCAGCCGCAGCTGTAGGGAGGGGGAAGGACAGCAGCGCGGGGCCTGTGAGGCACGGTGAGGTGGCCGTTGCAGCCGCAGCTACAGGGAGGGGGAAGGACAGCAGCGCGGGGCCTGTGAGGCACGGTGAGGTGGCTGTGGCAGCCGCAGCTGTTGGGAGGGGGAAGGACAGCAGCGCGGGGCCTGTGAGGCACGGTGAGGTGGCTGTGGCAGCCGCAGCTATAGGGAGGGGGAAGGACAGCAGCGCGGGGCCTGTGAGGCGGCCGTGGCAGCCGCAGCTGTTGGGAGGGGCTAGGACGGCGGCGTGGGGGCTGTGAGGCAGGCGTGGCAACCGCAGTACCCGTCCGCCTGCTCGATCACTCACCCGTCCGGGCGCTCCCACGTTCATGTGAGGTGGGAGGCAGCGTGTTGTGGCCGCTCCCCCGCTGTGTCCAGGGTGCTGGCGCCGCTCCCCCGCTGTGTCCCGGGCGCTCTTGACTGTAGCAGCGCTGGTGTGTGAGCTTGGGTGTGTGTGTGTGTGTGTGTGTGTGTGTGTGTGTGTGTGTGTGTGTGTTTTGGACCTTTGGCCCGTCACTCCGCCTCAGGCCAATGAGAGGTGTGCGGGGGCGGGCGGGCCAAGGTGTGTGTGTGTGTGTGTTTTGGACCTTTGGCCCGTCACTCCGCCTCAGGCCAATGAGAGGTGTGCGGGGGCGGGCGGGCCAAGGGACCAATCTCATTGGCCTGAGGGACACAGGCCATGCAGACAAACATACAGTGCTTTCACAAATATATAGTAGAAAGTAGAATAGTAGAATAGTAGATATGCAAGATATGCAATACGGTTGAGGTTTCTTTTTGCCTTTTTCACCCACCATAACTTAAAACGTATAGAGTAAATGGAAATATTACTGTATGCTCATTTGCATGTCTTAGACAGGTCTGCAACCCTGCCTTTCACCATTATCACCCAGCACACAGTGCTTCCACTGCAGCAAGGGATTCTGGGAAATGATATGCAAATGAGCACACAGTGCCACCTTTTGATTCAAAACCATATAACATAGTCCCCTATAAGCTTATGCTTGCTGCATTTCACAGCTTTGAGCACAGCCTGGATATACATACCGATAGAAATATAGATAAGATAGATACGATAGATACGATAGATAAGATATAAAATCAAAACGAAGAGATGATACCGTTATGTGGCTAACAAAATGCTTTTATTTGTGCGAGCTTTCGAGATACACTGATACATACTTACACACTAACACACACACTGACACTCAAACACACACACACACATATATATATATATATACCTACATACATACATACAACAAAGAAAAACCTAAACAGGAGCACACGGGTATACCGAAAAAAATCACAACATTTATTTAAGTACACATAATAAAAACAGTGCAAGGGGAGATTTAAAATAACATGGACACCTTACACAAATCCTCTGTGCACTTGTGTATACGGATTGTAGCTAGGACAAAATCAAGCCAATACTTAAAGAATAATGATATAAGCATTGATGTAATATATAACAACATGTTCTGCCAAAACCCTTGTATATGGCTAAGTGATTAAATCACAGAATGTTTATGGTCTGATCTTCCCTATCATAAATACGTGTACTCCAGATTGAGATGAGGGTGTCCAGCAGAAGACTCTCACTGGACACCCTCATCTTCTCAATCTGGAGTACACATTTATATGCTCCTTGCTAAAGGATTTATTTATGTACTGTATGCTTACTGGACTTTAACTCATACCAATAGCAATCATATTTTGCTTGTTTTTGTGTGCATTTTCTTCAATTTGGGACAGAACCTTGGTATGATAGGGAACATCAGACCATAAACTCTGTCACCCTTAGGATGCCATCACCATGGGTGTGATAACTATCACTTGACTGGACAATTGTCAATATGAGAGGGTTTTCCACATACATATACACACACATCCAGCACTGGTTTAACTTAACATACATATTTTATTTATTTATTAACATAATTTTTTTTTAAATTTTTTTAATCATCTGAAAAATTGTCACCAGCTGCTACATGCAGATGTGTGTTTATTCTTAACAAAATAGGTATTTCTTTCTCATTTATATAAAATAAAACATATAGAAATCAGCACGGATCACCGAGGATGGATGCACTGCAAGCACAACTAAAACGCAATTAAATTCAAAAGCATGCTTGCACTATATGGTACCAATAGAGCCTTAAGATAAAATCTTACCATTAATGGGACTAAGGCCTTTATTCAACAGTACAAAGTGCGAAAATGCCGATCTGGTGCTATCACACAAAAAGCTCAATTACTTCAATGGAGCTTTCCTTTCGATAGTGCATTTAATAGAAAAGGGGCCCACATTTTGTCAACCTGCTCAGGAAATAATACTTACCATTTAAAACTAGCATCCATATAGCACACAGGACATGCAACTATAATGTCACATGTTAGACAAAGTATGGCTACCAGAGATAGTCTCACAATGCAAAAATGATCCTAAAAACACGATCTTAACCTATTCGTCGCACTGAAGGGGTTACATTCAATTCATATAAGCGGCATTTCTAGAACCAGCTGTCTGTTTTTTCTTTGTAGCTTTAAAATGCAATGTGTCCATGTACAAATTCCATTTCATAAACTCGTTATCTTTATGACACCCTTAGGCTTCAATTTTTTTGGAACAACAATTTCCTAAATGTGTTTTTTTTTTGTGTAAACTGCTACTTCAACTTACCTGTTACCTTGACTCCTCATAACATAAAAGAAAAGTGCATTTAAACGGAGAAGCAAAATGATGCTTTTAGTTTAACTATGTTTGCACAAGAGAAACGCGAGTTTATCAGAACTGACTATTTTCCGATAGGTGGGTAATGATATATAGTAATTACAGAAGAGAGAAAACAGGGAGTCGCATTCAAATACAGAATTCAAACATTGATTTATTTTCAATTGTGATCACATATTTTAAGTAACATTTGATATAGTGTTTAAGTGCAATTATATTTTTTTGCTTTACATTTTCTAGCGAGATGCGTCCCACTGTACAATACAAGATTTAACGGTAATCAACACAGATGGATGTTGCTTCTGCCATGGGCTGTATAGCATTGAGGAACTTACATTTGAGACATTATAATGAATGAAAATAAGCTAATGTTCTCTATACTTTACTGTTACTTCCTTAAAGTACCAACTATGAATCCACAAAAATATTAACCTTAGTGTGAGATTAAAGAAGTGCAACAAAATGAACGGTGCTGTTTTGAGTGTTATATTGTACATGCATGTGGGCGATGGCATATTTTGTCTTCCATGGGATCACATATTCCACTACAATGCTGAGTGCCATTTTGGAGTGGTTATCAAAATGGCACATGTACTTTTTATATTAATATCAGAGAGACATTTCCAGCTGTAAATACTCTGGTTTGTTTATCCCAGAGTAAATCTAGGATAACGTCTCTCATACTTTCTTTGTTCTGTTAAAAAAAAAGGCAGAACCATTCTGGACATGTCCATTAATCAAATCAGATTTGATAAGCACCACAAGACCTACCAAGTCACCGAGTCAGGGAATGTTCAATGCAAACATTTGACCTCTTGTTATATTCAGAACTTAATGGGATTCAAAAGATACACCCCAGCAACAGGGCATCAATTCATTTTACTTCACTTTCCAGAGACGAGCACAAAAGATTATTCTTGCCAGCAATCAATATAAACATGGCTCTTAAACCAACTCGGTTTCACAGGATAGGTCGCCTTTTGACTAAGACTACTGTACGTAAGTCTATGCAGAAGCTGATAATATTATAATAGCATCCTCTTGTAAAGGTCACTTCAACCACTGTTTCACATTCAGCCTCTGATAAAGAAATGAACTTTTGAAGATGACACACAGGTCGTATTAAATATCAGATTAACCTTAAGCAGAACTAAATGTCTGGGTTTTTTTTTTTTTTTTAGTGTAATGAAAACTTGCCTGGGAAAAATAATATCAGTATGCATCAGATACTGTATGAAAACAGTAAACTATAAGCAGTGGTCTATCGTTGTCTGCGTTGATGTACTGAAGACCACAATTGTGCTTTGTGCTGTTTCCTCGTGAGGCAGTAGTGCCACTAGAGGAGAGATTTGAAACTTTCCCGTTTAGAAAAACCTTTTGAAGGCGCAGATTACAGGTGCCTGTAGATTACTTAAGTAATAATACCCAAAGTACAGGGCATTACTGGCCAATAATGCCCTGGCTGGAAGAGTTGAAGGCCCGAGGCGAAGCAGATGGACTTTAACCCAGCCAGGGCATTATTGGCTAGTAATGCCCTGTTCTGAGGGGATTATTACTATTATAGGCTAAATGTAGGCCTTTTTCATAAATAATAGACACTTTTGTATAGTTATATAGATTTTTTATTAAAATAAAATGGTAAATACATTAAAGCACCTCTATATACACTTACACTGCAGCTATCTATATCCACACACTGCCGCCCCCTCTGTGTAATCACACACACACTCACACACACAGACACACACACACACACACTGCAGCTCTACACACAAACAACAGCTACACACACACCCACACACACAACACAAATTACAGCTACACACAAACTCTGTAGTTACATCCAAACGCTGCTGCTGCTACACACACACACCCTACAACAGCACCACACACACTGCAGATCTACACGCACACAAGCTGCAGCTACACACACACAAAATCTGCAGCACACATACACGCACACTGCAGCAGGCAGGCAGACATACACACACTAGACAGAAACTGCAGCTACAAACAAACTCTACAGACAGACACTTACTTTGCAGCTACAAACACACTCTCCCCCCTCCTCAATCAACTGTGTTCGTGGAGCTGTGTTCACGGAGGGACGGGGAGGAGGCACTGCCTGGCTGATGCTTCCTGACCAATCCCCTGCCCTGTTTCAGAGCTGTTCTGACGAAAGGAAAAGCTGGTTGGATGGAAATAAACACTTTGCAAGCTGCCAACATTTCTGTGCATTACTGAATTAATAAAACCCAGAATTTTAACCAACCAATCAGCAGGGATTTCAATAATGCCCGGAATTTTAAAGCTTTAGCCTATAATGTATAATATCAATCACGACACAAAGATACTAAACAAAGGAAGTCTAGCATATTAATATTGCGTTTATAGTTGAAGCATTAGTGCTTATATTAAGTATATTAGGACGTTTGAGTCGAACTTTGGAATTCACGTTTCAATCCGATCCAAAGCCAGAGGCTAATCCTCAGATAGTTTTCGTTTTCAGTTTCTTTTTAAATAAACTTGACAAACATTTGTGTTAGCAAATAAAAAAAGTTTCCCTATCCCCCCGCCCCCCACAATTTGTTTTAAAATCTAAAACAAAAAAACAAAATCAGTTTCAGAAAAATCAACCTCAGTGAAGTGCCCAACATTAGCTGATGTTGTACTTGTAAGGTTTTGGCAGATATTGATACATCACATTGGCTTCTATGTTCTCCATAGCTACATTTTGTATATGAGGCTTCAAGCTCTCACAAGTCACCTCTAGAGGCATCATTGGAAAAAAAAGATTTGTGAGGTCTCCAAAGCTTTCTGATCGTCCCATTAAGAGCTACCTCCCCTGCCACACCCCACTTAAAAATATCATTAATAGAATGGCAAAGTGCAGAAACTACAATGTTGGAAAGATGTTTACTTCAAGGGAGTGGATCTTGGCCGAGTGTACTGTACATTGCCTTATAGAACGAGAACCTTAAAGCAGTACAGTTCCACCTTTTTTTTTTCTTTCATATTTGTATATGTAAAGTATGTGACAATCTTACCTAAACTGGCAATTGTTTGGTGCTCCTGTTATAAATCTGTACAAATCCTGATTGTGTGCCTAACGAAATGGCTGCCTTCTAACTTTGTGCTGCAGTCAGTGACATGCTGCAGCTGTTATGTAACATTATATTACAAAGTGTAGCACAGTATTGTTACAGCTTAGCAGAGTAATAAACAGTCTGCTGTTTGGAACACAGTAACAGATCTGTTGGTGATACTTTGTTACAAAAAAGGCAGAGTTCACAAAGGTGTGTGTCAGAGCCTGTTTCAAAAGAGGAAGTGGAGATGATTTTCTAATTGGTTGCTGTAGCAACAAAAGGATGATCAGTACATTCAAAAATCATTAAAATGGCATTAGAAGATAAAAAAGCGTACTATTATATAATACTACAGTACTGAATTATTTAAAAAAAAAAAAAAACATATAGAATTCTTCACGTTTTGCTGCTTTAAATTAGAAAAGGAGGACACTCATTGAACAAGTCCAAGGACATCAGATAAGCATTTAGGATTAAATAGAAGATAGCGATGTGCTCATAGGTTGCCATTAAAGAGTATTCTTTCCTTTTGCTAACATACTTTTACAAATACTCTGATGGAAAAACTCAGTGTGCAAAACCTTATATGTCTTAGGAAAAGGATTCAAAAGAAACAATTTCATGTTTTTAAAAGCCATAACACTAACATCCGTTTTTCTGCACTCGCCGCGCTCGCATCTTAGTGCGGGAAGGCTGGAATTCATCCCGCGGTTCCAAGTCAGGAATCCGACGTACATGACGCATGAATTGTTCGAATAACGGCCGCTGCATCAGTACAGTATGATTACCCACTGATTATCCCACCTGATTCCCTGAAGACAGCTAACGGTAAAAGGGAACAAGAGCAATTATATTTGTCAGGAAAGGGAGAAATGCTGGAACAACACGTCCATTTCACTGCTAAATTCACTTGTCTGTATATGTGTTGCCCTGCTATGGTTTGTATAAGGTAGGTGTGGTACTGTACATGTAACTTGTATTGAAAATCTCAGGTAAAGTCAATGTTATGGTTCGTCTGGGGTTTCTGAGCTGGTTCAATTTAATTATAATATTTTGCCAGAAAATTTACATAGAGACTTCGATTCTCATTTCAAATATGTCCTGGAATATAAAACCATTATAGCAATCTTAAGTGATATCCTGGGAAATCGTTAACATATCTATAGAGAGCAAATCGTTGTAGTCTCTGCTTTAAAGTTCCTTAACGTAGAAACACAATTTACATTACTAGACACTTAGACAAGTACAAAGAAAAGTTTGCTTTGAAAGGTCATTCTGGAAATGGAATCAGGGAAGAACAAAAGCAGATGTTTATGGTTCAAGGACATGTACATTTGTTACCCTGCTATCCAAGACTAGTTTAGCACACATATAAAAAAGGCAGAAATAGCATCACATGAACAGGTTGTTATTAATTAACTTTAGATTAGTTTTTCACATCAATACCTCACTATCTAATATATGAATAGCCATGCATAGTTGATAAATGTATATTATAGATGGCCAATTGTCCTACATTGTACATAAGCATTTTCTACAGCTCTCACAGCGATGAACAGTGATATTCTCCTTAAATATTTTTTTATGAAACAAATCCTTTATCTAGTGTTTCAATAATAAACATTTTACTAGTAAATTAGTAAAACAAAATCTACTTGAATGGTTTCAATTTATTTTTGCGTGTGAAAGTGTATTTTATAGTTATACTTTATACTTATTATGTAGTAGCTACAGTGCCATATTTTAATGATTAATCCTGCAGGATTTTCTTTGGACACAAAGGATGGCATCAGATAATCCAGGTTACTAACTATGGTTCAAAAATACATAGAACAAAACTGCTGACTCTGGACCGGTTTCCTACAGATGCCCTGTTTGTCCTCTGCCCGACTACAACTGGGAAACTTTCTTATCACGGTTATTGATGCCACAATGGACTGCTGTAGCCACAGCCAGCAAAGATTCCAAAACAAACTACACTCAAATGTAGAGTGATGATCCACGGACATAATCTCCTATTTAGAAACAAGCTGATCAATGAGTTTGTAAGAAAACTAATTTGATAATTACATCACTTGGGAAATCTCTTGTTTGTGGCCGTTAAGATTCTGACATCTGCCCAAAAATCTTACAAAATAGATAAGGCAAAGTAAAGGCAAAGTTACGGCAATGTAAGGCAAATATATTGTATTCAAACCATAGTGCAGCACATACTGTACTCAAGAGAAATTGTGTAGCTTGTGTTTGATTGCTATTGCAAACCTCTTTATTGCAGGCCGCTTTGGCGGCAAAGAGCTTAAAAAGTAATTATAGTATGAAGATAACCCGGAAACGTTATAGGTCAACCTCAAAAGTGATGGGAGTTACGTCCCTAAGCACGCTCTCTTTGTGCTTTATTTCTGAACCACAAATCACTCAACATAAACTTTGACTCCTGAGATGAAAGAGTAAGCCCCTTTTAAAAATGATAAATCTATAAAAAGAATATAATATTGGATTAAGTGAATTTGAGGATTTGTAAATAAATAATTTAAAAAAAGTACTTCAGTATTAGGTGATACCTTTTTTATTTGGACTAACATGAGATATTATAAGACAAGCTTTCTCTCTTCCTCAGATCAGCAATACTGACTTACAAAGATTCCATGAGCTAAACAAAGATATACAAATTCAGATAACAATCTGAGACAGGGGGGGGCAATAAATGGATGAGAGGAATAGTGAGAAATGTGGAGAGCTAGTAGGACCATATATCCATCAGCAGTGTTTAGGAGGGTGGGTGTGCAGGGGGGGGGGCGGTTGCAATAACATTTAAAGAGAAACATTGAGGAAATATGGTAAATATATATTTTGCCATTTAATGTGAAGACAAAAGAAAATATAGTGTTGTGCCTTACATTTGACAAACTTATAATGTTACCCCTGTCTACTTGAATCCTTGCAGAGATACAAAGAATTATAGAGTTTTTGTGCAGAATACTTAGTCACTTTATTGTACAAAAGTGTGGATCAGATAATGAAAAGAAAACAACCAGTAAAGCTTGAGAAAATGTAAGTGGTTAGGTAGATACATTATATATTTTGTTTTTATAGACTACTGAGGCTTGTCAGTAAAATACAAAACATCATTCACCAAGCAAAGGTCATCTGCAAAAGGTCTCTGACATACAGTGTATACACATATGGGCCCATGTTTACTAACAGTGCTATTCCATGAAACACCTTCCAGTGCTGGAAGACAACTTATGGCCCATATTAAGTTTTCCTGTGCAAGAAGATATCTTATGGAGTAGCACTTCTTGCAAATGTGGCCCATAATGTTAAAAATACTTATTACCGTAAGGGTACATTTATAATAGTAGCTTGCATTACGTTCGTCAAACTTTTCAGTTAGCAAATGAGAAAAACCTGCTATGGAGTAATAAGGTAAACATTCAGTGTTTATACTATATAAGAACAGTGAATCACTGTAGTATTAAATATGTACATATCCCTAAGGTTGAAATTACCATAAAGCAGGGGGCGGGCACATGACGTCTGTCACGGGAGACCAGGCAAAATACACCTTTAGACCGGGATCATATCATTGAGCAAAGCGAATAAGTAAAATAAATTGTAATTTATTCCATAGAAACAGGCAAACACACATTGAATTACAATAGACAGAAAAAGATACACTTACTGGGGGTCTGGGGTTGACAAACTTTACTTTCCTAGTTGAAATAAAATCTTTAAAAACAGTCCAGTGCTGAAGTGGGGACTTAGATCAATCAATCATCAATCGCAGCAAGGCGTCCCTGGGCCCGGTTCGACCCGTTCTTGCCCTTATGGCAAATTGGACTTCTGGAATCTTGGCACAACATAAAACCACATAGGAACACATGGAACACCCAAGAAAGAACAACAGCAGAGAGTGTTCTGGGAGGCGAAGCGCTGTCTTATGCACTTCGGGACAGGCAGTCCCACAGCTTGCTCTCCAACCAGTTGCATGGGAATTTCATCCCTGGCCACACACACTTTGCCAGGTTTGTGAATGCTGGCACCTCTGGCTTCAGAACAGTGAGAGAGCATGTGCACAAAATGTCATCTTTCCCACTCACTATTCAAAAACCCCCACCGGCTAAATGCCACTAAGTCTGGGCTAGGCCACAGGAACCCTTTGAGCAGAGGATGTCGGTGCTCCATTTAGCGCTCCTTGCTAACAAATGGTTCACACCTATAGCATCCCTGAGGCTTTCAAGTCCCGGCTTTCTCCCAGATGCATAGGAACCGAGCCTGGTAGCCATGACTTTGAAATCCCACAGTTCATTTACAGGTTACCAGTACATATACCTATTAAATATAATTATTTAATAAAATATATTGAGTCCTGTCTAAGGCCCGTTCTATACAGAATGTGGCCGTGCGGCCGCGCGTTCCTATGCGAACGCGCATGCACGTGCCGCATGCTTTCCCTGTATATAGAGCCGGGAGCTGCAGGTAAGTGTATATGCATGTATGTGCATGTATATGCATGTATATGCGTGTATGTGTGTGTATATATGTTGTGTGAGTGTAAGTATAAGGGGAGTGTAAGTAAGATTTTTTTAAATTAAAAAAAAAAGTTTAATACATTTTTTTTTTGTATGCATTTATTTACCCCCCCCGCCACACACACACATCCATACAAACACGCATACATACATACATACATACATACATACATACATACATACATTTGAGTGCAGGCAGCAGCGCGAAAAGATGAATTTCTTCATCTTTGCCGCTGTCTGTCGGCTCCCCTCTCCCTGTCGTGCGCACGCACGGCACATCTAGAGAAAGGCTGACTAACATCAGCCAACTAAAATCCGCACGCGCCCGGCACTATAGAACGTGCCTTATGTGTGGTAAAATATATGTCTTTGATCTGGTGTCAGGGATGGAGTGAGAGTATAATTCACCTACCCTCACTAGCCTCATTCTTGCCACACATTAGAAAAATTACTTTTAAAACTTTTACACACTGCAAACATGCTCAGCTTGATCACCTAACTGGAGCACACCCTGAACCCCTATACTCGGCTCAGAGTACTGGCTTTTCATGGTAGAATTTTGACCGGAGCACTGCGCTTCAATGTAGCCGGGAATCTAACCTGAATCCAGGGTACATTTTTGGGGTCTCCAGTAACTTTGGAACCCTGCTAAATAGACGCAATCTGAAAGAAGTTTCTCCGTCAAACCTACCCTGAAACTCACAGCCCAGGAATCTCCTGGTCACAGTATACCAGGAAAGGCAAAACACACAGAAATCTTTAATGTCACATAATTTGCACACAGTCACAGTAATGGATTTAGGACATCTGGGTCCAAGAGCTGACACTCTAGGACCCCAATACACGGATCAGGGGTAACCAATTGGGCTTGACCATTATTGATGAGCCTGGTTAACCCCTTCACCGTCGCAACATCATTGCGGGTGCACGCAAGCTAACGAAGCTCTGTGCACCCCGCCGAATAATCAGATAAGAGCGCCCATCGCTGCTTTGGTTAACATTGCAGGACGTCTGACAGGTCGGGGGAGCATACGGGGATGACATCCAAGAAGGTGCTGAAACCGGGGACCCTGGATTTATCCTGTTTCGGGCGCGGGCAACAACAAACTTCAGAGAAAAGGAAAGATGTTGCCGCTGAGCAGTATGCACAGGAGCGTGCACACACTGAAAACAAGGGTGAGAGACAAGGTATGGATTGGGAGGGGAATATCCCAAACAGAAAGGCTACCCTAAGAAAACTGTCTGAGAGGGCTACAGCAAGTGAGGGGGCAGAGGGGGGAGAAGCTTCTGATAGTGAACTGTCCACATCTGAGGGAGACACAGTAATCACTAAACAGGACCTCCAGAACATGCTAAAAGAGATGCAAGCAAGTTTTCAGTCACGTGTTACAATGGCAGTGGATATTCAGAGTTGAGTGCAAATAGCCGCACGGCTATTCGCACTCAGTAGAAAATAAAATGGAAAAAAATAAACATCCCAGCCAGGAATCGAACCCTGGTCCACTATGCTAATGGCCTGGAGCATAACCACTGAGCTATAAGACCTTATGATGCTTTTGAGTGAATAAAGGTATAGAAACCTACTGGAGACAGGTGCTTCATGGCCGGTGTCAACTGCTCTGACCCCCCCCATCGGGCCAGCATCAGCCCCACCCCCGCAGCACACTGGTGTGCTCATGAGCAGTGGCGTGATCACTGCAGCGGGGCTGGCGGCAACTGCTGTGACCAGCCACCGGGCCCCCCGCTGCACCGCCACCCCTCCCCCCGCATGACAGGGCTGTCCCGTCACCCCCTGCAGCCGCGGGAACCCCCCGTACTGCCGCCCCCCCCCCACCTGCAGCATTGTTCCCCCAAACCCAGTACCGCCGCCAGCACCCACAAGCACCCTGACGCCGCACCCCCCCCCTGCTAGTAAGTCTGATTTTTGGGGGTGTTTAAAATAAATATTAAAAAAATAACCCACGGGGGTTTCCCGCGGCTGCGTGGGTTGTCTAGCGGCTGCGGGGCGTTGACGGGACAGCCCTGTCATGCGGGGGGAGGGGTGGCGGTGCAGAGGGGGGTGTGTGGCGGTACAGCGGGGGCCCGGTGGCTGGTCACAGCAGTTGCCGCCAGCCTCGCTGCAGGCATCACGCCACTGCTCACGCGCGCACCAGTGTGCTGCGGGGGTGGGGCTGATGCTGGCCCGATGGGGGGGGGGTCAGAGCAGTTGACACCGGCCATGAAGCACCTGTCTCGCAATGCAGGTCCCACGCGAAACGGGGCTCCCTCTGACGCCGGCGTGCCAGAAGCTTAGCCCATACTACTTCCGGTGCTACGACAACGCGATTTTTTTTGCAGTGATTTCTTATTTTTTTTAATTAACAGGCGCCCAGCCGCGCCTGACCCACGGGGCCAGGGACGCCGGTACCCTTTCTCCCCCACTGTTGGTGGCCCTGATTAAGATCAATGGTATACAGCACATATATCGTAACCCAGTTTATAATTGGTATACATCATTATGCATAAGGCCGCGTCCATGTTTAGTGCTTGCGGGCGGAGGCGCGCTTCCGCTCGGCACTGAGCCCCTACAGCCGCAATGAGAGCGGCTTTAGTAGGGGCTCGCCTACGCTTCTGCGCGCTTGCGGAAGCGTAGGTCTTAGGGAAATTTTACATTTCCCCGCTTGCCGGCGCGCAGGGCCGGTCACGTGAGCGGTTCGCCGAATGAGGGCGAACCAGCTCCGTGATGTCACTGGCCCGCCCGCCGACATGCCCCCGACGCACCCCCGGACGGCGCGCTGTCTAAGGCCAGGGAAAGCACCCGCTTTCCATGAGCCTCAGCGCGCCTCCGCACGCTAGCAGGAACCCTGGCCGAGGCCTTATGTTTCTTGCCAGGGTGAGCATCGGGGCTTGAGACGCTTGCAGAGCAAGCAAAATTGAATTTGCCGCCTCCAAGCGCGTCACGTAAGCGGTTCACCTAATGAGGGCGAACCAGCTCAGTGCCGTTGTGGCCGCGCCCCCAGATGAGCATGCACCTAGCCACAAATTGCATGGCCGAGCAGGGCGCAGCGCTCGTGTGCCAGCACGCCACGCTCCCTCTCAGGCTTTGAGAGTTTGAGATTGGCATTTGTGACGGAGGCGTGGCCACGCCCCCCGCGGCGGTTCAGCCAATGAGGGCGAACCAGCCGCGGGACGTCATGGCCACGCCCCCGCAAACCTACCGCCATACCCCCTCCCGTCACAAACTTTCTCTCTCCCCTCAGACCGCAGATTGCGGACTAGCGCTGTGCATGCGCCGCCCCCCCGCCGGGCGCGTGTCACAGTGCTGACTGGGGACTCAGCCTAAAGCCGCGCTGATTACAGATGCAGGGGGTATAGAATGTCAATAGGAGAGTGTTCTGTCTTTTTTTTTTCCATTTTATTTCCTACTGAGTGCGAATAGCCGTGCGGCTATTTGCACTCAACTTAACTGAGTGCGAATAGCCGAGCTGTTATGAACACTGTAATGTCAGTAGGTTTCTATGCCTTTATTCACTAGAAAGCATCATAAAGTCTTATAGCTCAGTGGTTATGCTCCAGGCCATTAGCATAGTGGACCAGGGTTCAATTCCTGGCTGGGATGCTTATTTTTATCCATTTTATTTTCTACTGAGTGCGAATAGCCGTGCGGCTATTTGCACTCAACTGTGAATAGCCGTGCGGCTATTTGCACTCAACTGTGAATATCCACTGCCTGTTACGATGGTATTACACCCCAAAAGATTAATATAGATGTTTCCGGGGACCTCGGATAGATGTTGGAGGGGTTGTGAACAATTAGGAGATTTGGCACATATTTGGTGGTTCTGCCTAGTAATGCTGGTGTATTGGAAGATGGTTTTGAAACGAATAAAAGACGTGACTGATAAAAATTGGATCTAGCAGCATTTTGATATTTTGGCCAAACCTTTGGAAGATGTAAAGCACTATATACAAAAATGAATTCTGTGTATTTTAACGATGACTAGGTGTGCTGTAGCAACGGCCTGGGAAAAGACACTCCCGCCCCCAGAAGAGAGGTTATTAGAAGGGTTAATGTTTTTCAATTGATGGAAAAAACTTACCTAATTTCTGAACCACACCACTAGGAAGTATGATAGGCTCTGGAAGCCATGGGATGCTGGATAGGAGCGCAATCCCGGAGAGAGAGAGGATTTGGGAGTGTTGTGTGCAAAATATGGTGTTTACCAAAAGTTGTAATGTAATGTGATTGTTGTTTTTTAGAAATTTGACACAAAATGGTTGTTTCCTCCACCTCTTTTTATTTTTGTATCCCTCCCCCCCATTTATCTGTGAAAACGAATATCTAATTGTTTTTATTACATGATTAACAAAATAGGCCCAATTTCACAAGCCAATGATTTGTAGGTATGTTGAACAAGCAATAACAAATACTGAAGATGTCTGGAAAGGAAAGCTGATAAACTGTCAAATCCACACTAATTCACAATCGATACCTTTATTTTACATTTTCCACTCAAGTCAGGTAATAAAAGAAAGAGAAGTAAAAAATATATATACAGGCATACCCCGCATTAACGTACGCAATGGGACCGGAGCATGTATGTAAAGCGAAAATGTACTTAAAGTGAAGCACTATCTTTTCCCCACTTATCGATGCATGTACTGTACTGCAATCGTCATATACGTGCATAACTGATGTAAATAACGCATTTGTAACAAGCCCTATAGTCTCCCCGCTTGTGCACAGCTTAGGTACAGGTAGGGAGCCGGTATTTCTGTTCAGGACGTGCTGACAGGCGCATGCGCGAGCTGCCGTTTGCCTATTGAGCGATATGTCCTTACTCGCGAGTGTACTTAAAGTGAGTGTCCTTAAACCGGGGTATGCCTGTAGTCCATTATGGGAAGAAAAAGCATACAAACCCATGCAGATATCACATTGCTCATCCAAACTATTTGACGAGGCACTTTGTTTATCTGCGCTCTGGCTGCCTTCGACAGATCAATATCTTTTCCTTTTTTCAGGTTGGAATAGGTTCATGGCAATTGTTTTTTCAGGCTAGAATAGGTTCATTTAGTTAATTTTATACAGAGGTGGATATAATAGTTACCAAAATCAACAATCCACTATGAAACTGCAGAGATTTATTCACATGAAGGGGGACATTTCAGGTACCCCAACTTGATAAGACAGGGTTATCTGTTTTTTGATGGATCAATAAGTTTATAGCTTTGTTGAAGACTAAGTATTCTGTTTAGTCAGACAACACAGAGTCTAAATGTGCAACTGGGCAATTGGTAATAAAGTACCAAATGATTACCACACATAAAGAAAATGAAAAACAAATTGTGGGGTTATAAAAACCTGCCCTGTAGTCTCTCAATTACATTCAATAAATAGCTTCTTTCTCCGTGAAGTCATTTGTTTTATTGAGTAATTTCACAAAGTTCTACTAAAATGACTGATGATAAAAATGCAGCAACAGATTATAGGTATATAGTTTAGGTTTGGAATACTGATGTGAATGATGTTTTCTCTCTAGTACTTCAAATGTGTGATATTACACTCGGGATTTAAACAAAACAGTAGTGCAAAGACCTGATGGAGCAAACAAGGATCATACTGTTAAGATGGATACAGACTGTGCTTAATTCCTGTACAGATTTTTATATGTATGAATTGTTAAGTCAGCGCTGCGCAATCTTTCCTGCTCGCGACCCACCCCCCTCTTTCTTCCCTCTCTGCTCGCGCCCCCCCCTCCCTTACCTCCTCTCCGGCTCCTGGGTCAAATGACGTTGTGGGGTCACACTATGTCGAAGAAAAGGTAAGTTAGTTGCAGAGGCCTCACGCGATCCCCCGGCATTAATTTAAATTCCTTGGGGGAAGAGCGCGGGGCCCCTGCAATCGCCCGCGCCCCCAGTTTGCACAACGCTGTTAAGTAATGAAACCAATGGAAAATATGGGAGGTGTGAAAGGAAAACATAATCAGGTATCCACCATGCAATACTTACCCACACGGACTTCACTGTTCCCAAGATATGTATAGTTTTACGTGCCAGTAAAATTAAAATAAAATGAAAGATTGCACCGCGGTCTTCCAATAGGAAGCCGTAATGTTATGATCTGACATAATTGCGGCTTTCCTATTGACCTGTGGTAGAGAGGCGCAGGAAAAAAGGCAAATATCTCAGGAACGGAGGTTTCCAGGAGCTTCAATTAGTGCAGTTCAGCTCCAGGAACCCCCGCTTCCAATTCTGAAAAAAAAAAACTAAAAAAGGTTGAAGAAAAATTCAAGTAGGGGCGATTGATGCTTTAAACAAAAATAAATACAAGTGCATTATATTTCTTTGAATGGACTCGGATCATGCACAAGATGGCAGCTCACGACTAAAGCAACAGAGTTGTGTACAATGGTCACATTTTTACTAATGCTGCAATAAAATCTTCCATTTCAGACTGAATATTTTTTCCTCTTAAAGAGGCAATCCATGCCATTTTTTTTAAAAACAGGATTGAAGCAGAGGGTCTCTGGAGCTGACCCCCATTAATTTCAGCTCCGGAACCCTCTTCTTCCAGAGATACTTACCAGCGTAGTGGGTTCGAGTAGCCGTTCCCGGGTTCACATTATGGCAGATTTTCAAAGCTCCCACGCCCTGCGGGCCAATAGGAAGCCCTGACGTCACACGATGAGGCTTCCTATTGGCCCATGTGATGCGGGAGCTTTAAACTGCAGAGATACCGGCACCCCCTTTGGAGGTAAGTATTTCTGGACACAGGGGTTTCCAGGAGCTGAAAATAATGTGGTTCAGCTCTGGAGACCCCCCTCTTCAATTCTCTATCAAATGATGAAAAATACATTTAAAAAAAAGACATGCATTGCCTCAGTTTGAAATTGAAGATTTTATTGCAGAACTAGTAAAATGTGACAACTGTACACAACTCTGTGGCCTTGGTGATGAGCTGCCATCTTGTGCTCCTTTTAGTGGAAATCTTAATCTAAAATGTAATGGGGTGAGAACCCATCAGGGTCAGAGAAGCTATGGACACCCAAGTATGTGAATAAACAAACTGAGGCAAAAATTCAAATGTATTAGTGCAGAGTATTAATACAAAATTAAACCAGACTAGTGGAAGAAAATGTTCCCCAAACTCAGAGAGCAATTTGAATAGCAACTGCATTCACTGACTTTGCATTTGCACAACACTTTATGGACTCAGGGCCATTACCATTTGAACTTCACTTTTAATATACTTTGTTTACATTATTTTTGTACTAATTCAATATGGAATTAGGTTTACCCATGGAATGCAAATGGATCTTTGCATGCACTGTGCACATCTCAATATGCTCATTTCACGGTCCTGGTTATATAGCTTCAGCTGTAACATCTAACATTTCATAACATAGTCCCCAGGTAGTAGGCAACATGAAAGAAAAAAATAATTTAAGACCCTGCTTATGACAACAACCCTTTCACCCAACATCCTAGTTGACTTAAAGAGTATATAATCTTAACACTCAGTGTTAAGATAGACACACATCAAAAATTCATTTCTATTTGCAAAATAAGTTCTTTGTGCCCTGCTCTGGCCTCAATTAACAATTCTATCTTGGAACCCATGGTTTCTGTGGGACCTAAAAGAGGGTAAGAATGCTAAAGAAAATTTCCCTCTGGAAACAGAAACACTAATGGAGCTTATCACTTCCATCATTAATTTAATCGAAAAGCTTGAGGCAGCATTCTGCAGCAATCTGTTAAGAAAACATTACCAAATATAAGAGAATTTCTAATTTCAATTAGGCTGTTGCTTGGATGTATTCCACACTCTGCTTTTGTATTACCTCCTCACTAACAGCTAGAACACATAACATTGCCTACCATCTTTTATTCAGATGAGAAAGTTTGTTTTACTGTAAATAGAACTCACTGAAATAAATAACATCATAAAATCATCAAAGTCATATACAGGCATACCCCACATTAACGTACGCAATGGGACCGGAGCATGTATGTAAAGCGAAAATGTACTTAAAGTGAAGCACTACCTTTTCCCCACTTCTCGATGCATGTACTGTACTGCAATCGTTATATACTTGCATAACTGATGTAAATAACGCATTTGTAATAGGCTCTACAGTCTCCTTGCTCGCGCACAGCTTTGGTACAGGTAGGGAGTCGGTATTGCTGTTCAGGACGTGCTGACAGGCGCATGCGTGAGCTGCCGGTAGCCTATTGGGCGATATGTACTTACTCGCGAGTGTACTTAAAGTGAGTGTACCTAAAGCGGGGTATGCCTGTAGTGACTTTATAGTGTTATGAGTATATGTTTTTCCTTTCTGTTTATAGTAAACCAGACACAGTGGTTAGAAAAAATGGCATCAACAACACATTGCTGATTGTCAAGAATGGAAATTTCCCAGGTGTCTGGTCGGCTGGGCGCCTAAAATTTCATGGGTTTTGTGGTGCTAAGTGGCCTGTCAGTCACGGTGTCGCAGCCGCTCACAGTGCGCTTGAACCTGCTTTAGGCTGAGATTATACCCAAGTGCTGCAAGACGGCAGCGCTATTCTGTGACGTCACCCAGCACTGCCACTGAGCAGCATCTTGACTATACCAGGGAGGGAGAGCAGAGGAGGCTTGGAGGCGTCGCCCTCATTGGCTGAACCGCTCACGTGACACGGCCGTCGCAAGAAAAAAAAAATCCTCTGTCTCTTCCCCAGCCGTCCACTTTGCAGCATGGTTGCACTCACCCCCCCCGTGTCGGCAGAATTGCGAACCACCCACCCCATTTCACACCTCATGAGTCCCCTCTCTCCCCCCCCCCCACTCTTCCCATGTATCTCTCCCTTCCATCTCCCCCCCTCTCACTCCCGCCTCGCATGTATTTCTCTCCCCTGCGTCTCACTCCAACTCCCTCTTTTCCTCACTCACCCCTCTCTCCACTCCCTCCATCAAGTCAATTACCCTACGCTCACTCATTCCCTCCCCCCTCACACAATTCTCCCCACAAGATATATACCAAAAAACTTCCCATCCCCAATGCAAAAAACTTCCCACCCCCAAATACATTTTAAAAAAATCCCCACCCCCCAAATATGTACAACCTCCCCCAACCCCCCAATGCATACAAAAAACACACCTACTCAATACACCTACTCAATACATATTTAAAAAAATACATATAACCCCCCATACACACACACACACACACACACACACACACACACACACACACACACACACACACACACACACACACACACACACACACACACACACACACACACACACACACACACACACAATAAAAACAACAACCCTCCCCAATGCATATAACAATTCTCCCAAGTCCCCCAATACATATAACAACCTCCAAGACCCCTCAATACAGATAAAAATACCCCCAATACATATAAAAATACAGACTTACCTTTGGTCAGGCCCGGGGTCTGCGGGGGCCCAGGCCGGCCAGCACTGCACATTTTCCCCAATCTCTGGCCAGGCCCTGCTGCTGGTCGCGCCCGGGCCTGGCCAGAGGTTGTGGGAAATCTGCAGCGCCGGAACCCCCCCCCCCCCCAGCCAGCGGGCTCGGGACACCAACCCCGGCAGGCAACCCCCCACCCTGTTGGCGGCCCTGTGTGTGTGTATGGAACGTGGGGGGGGGGGGGGTGGAGGATATTTTTTTGGAGTCAAAGAGGAGAGGAGAGCTAAGGACAGCTGCATGCTGTGCAACCCCCTCCACCCCCCAAAAAGTTGGCTCCTAAAAACTTTAGCTGGCTCCTAAGTTTTTTACATTATTTACATTATTATAGTGCAGTTTTGACCAAATGTATAAATGCCCACACAGGTCCCCAATCTGCTTAAATCTAACCTTTTCTGGATAGTAATGTCACACTACAATACAAGTACAGATGAAAAGTGCTATGGATGGGGACATACCAATTAGAGATGGGCAGGATCAGGGGGGGACACTCCTGAAGTTCTGCAGTTCAAAATGATCCAAACCACGGTGTGACCCCAAGTGTCTGAACCCAATGCGAAAACGAGACAGAACTTTGTTTTTACTTCGGCCTCAGAGGAAATGCGGCATTCATGTAAATGATATAGAATATTAAACTTCAAGTATGCGCCGTCAATATGTCAAAATCGGCAGTCTGCCAATGTTTGTTTTGCTGTAAAGTGCAATTGCAAGTAGACACAAAATACAGAGAATAAGTAAATACGCACCAAATGCAAATAATATGAACAACAACATACTAAGGCTGCGTTTATAGTAAAGGCTACGGCGACGCCGTCCCTATAGCGTTTCCTGCACTCTGGTGCAGGAGACGGGAGAGGACGACCGGGAGGCGTGGCAGTGAGCAGTTCGCCCTCATTGGCTGAACAGCTCATGTGCCGCTGGCGTCACGAGCTGATCGCTGTAGTAGTCAAAGTCCTTTAACTTCCAGCGATCGCGTGACATCAGCCGTCACCGTCGCGGTCGCGCCCACTATGGGCACCCACAACGGACTGCATGTACTTGCTACGGCGCTGCGCAACGTCGCAGTCGCCATTAATATAAACGCAGCCTAACATAAGCCACTAATCATTGCTACAATGAACAATTTCAATCCATTTAAATGAAAAAAAATGTAAATCCATACAGATATAGCAAGAGTTACTGTCCCAACGCCGTGGCCCAAAAAACAAAAGGCTACGGAGCTGGGGGCAGTGTATGCTGCAATCGCGCTATGGGGGTCCATCCTTTTGGATCAGCGTTAATACATCCGGTGCCACGACCAGCACGGTCACAGGACCTCTTTAAGACAAACAGCAAGACTGTTTACATCTGTAGCCCTCGTTGTCTTTTTATTTAACTTCCATAATGATTAGAATTTAAGCTTCTTTCATAACGAAGATTGTACAACTTTATCTGGGAATAAAATCCAATGGAATCTTTGAGACATAATCAACAATATAACATAAAACAATACTTTTTTAAATTATTTTTTTGTGCTGCTTTTAATTACATTGTTTTTTTTAATTTTCTATTGTTTATTATAACACAAGGAAGCTGGTATACAGCCTGATTGTGGAAATAAGAAAGAATGCATGCATCAAAGTCAAGTCAATGCTGTATTATTCTTAGGAAATTATTTTCTGTGTATAATAAAACCTCAGTTAAATGTTTTGTATAATTCTTTCACATTTTCCCCATTTTTTTTCTATTGATGTTCATAAATTATGCAGCTGTAATTGTTGCATTTGCATAACTGTAACATGGTGAAGACTAAAATAAGTTTATTGTATTTTATTAAACAAGCCAATTAAAAACTCAGACTCCCAGCGCTGATTGCTTGATAGTAAAACCTTTTTATTACCATAGCTCTTTTGTGTATATACTTTACAGCTCCCGATAGACTAAAGGGTTCATTATATAAATTGATACAATATTTTACATACTTACTTATTAACCTTTTTCGTTGCCCAAAAATGGGTAATAATTGCTTCAAACCATTTTTGCCACTGTATAAACATTCATAACTTGTAGCTTCAGAAAATATCCTTGTTTTGTCTTTTCTGTAAGGGGGTGGACAGGTACTTGTGATTTTTAAGATGAACTTCTCTCCAAAAAGGCAATATGACCTGAAGATCACCTGTTTCTCTGCCACATACGAGAGCTGAGATCGTGCACTTGGCTTCCATTTTCCACTCATCTACAACAATAAGCCAACTGCATACTTTTGTATATTTATCCTGTTGCTTAGTGATTATTTAAATACATATTGATAGGCATAATAGGGTACTGAATATCATATGTGTTAAGATACAAACGAAGGCAAAGATTATGTACTTCAGTTCCCATGGTGAATTACAATTTTTCACCCATTCACACTCAAAATCCATTTTTACACTGTTGTATACCTGTCCTGTTGCTTCACCGTGTTACTAAATTGGTTAATTGACAAACTGCTCCCTTTATGTAGCGCTGCTGTTTTCCCAGGCTCTTCGCAACTCAGTCTTCTAGGGTTTCATTTGTAGAAAAGGGGGACAAACATGTGTATACACACAAACGGCACTCAGACCTCTAACTTCAGCGGTTAATTTTTCCATTAGTGACACTAAACATTTTAAACACCGTCACTTTAAGAAACAAAAGAAATCATAAAAACAAACATCTACTCCTGCCAGGAGTCTAACTTGCATGCATATCCCTATCTGCAATGTTGGCTGGGTAAGCCAGTTACCAACTTTAAATAACACACAGAGATAACATTGAGTTCTTAACTGTAAGATGAGGACAGCGTCCCAATAGATCCTCAGATGCTGCCACATGTGGGGGGGCTGTCTACCCTGAACTGGATCCTGGGGAGCAGCGTCCTCCCAGCCTCCAAGAGAGAGACTGAAGCAGCCAAAAGAACTGCAATATATACCTCTTCTTCAATTAGGAGAGCAGGTGAGTGAAAACCAAAACCACTGTAAACTCTGGCCTGGAGTTTCCATCCCACAGTCTCAGCAAATGTGAAACGGATCATTTTCCCCCTTGTTTTCACTTTCTGACTTTAATCGGACAGACAGCTGACTAATATTCTGGGACTATGTATGTATGTATGTATGTATGTATGTATGTATGTATGTATGTATGTATGTATGTATGTATGTATGTATGTATGTATGTATGTATGTATGTAGTTAAGTTATGGTGAGTAAAAAAAGTGACAAAAACCCTCCACAGGAAAGCAAATATTCAAATATAACTGTATGCTCATCTGCATGTCTTAGGCAGGTCTGCAACCCCGCCTTTCCCCATTATCACCCAGCATACAGCACTTCCACTGCAGCAAGGGATTCTGGGAAATGACATGCAAATGAGCACACAGTGTCACTTTTTGCCTCAATAACCATTTTTAACATGGTTCCCTATAGGCTTAAGCTTGCTGCATGGTCACAGCTTTGAGCACAGCCAGGGTTAAGGTGCATACCCAGAAAACCACCCACAGATCATGTTAAAAATGGTTATTGAGGCAAAAAGTGACACTGTGTGCTCATTTGCATGTCATTTCCCAGAATCCCTTGCTGCAGTGGAAGTGCTGTATGCTGGGTGATAATGGGGGGGTTGCAGACCTGCCTAAGACATGCAGATGAGCATACAGTTATATTTGCATATTTGCTTTCCTGTGGAGGGTTTTTGTCACTTTTTTTACTCACCATAACTTAACTCAGTATTATGGTTTAGCCTATCCCATAGCCTCTCTTGCATTCCCAGTAAAATCAACCCCACACTGATGAGACCCATTAAGGTTGAAACAGCTGTCTGTGGGTGGTTTTCTGGGTATGCACCTTAACCCTGGCTGTGCTCAAAGCTGTGACCATGCAGCAAGCTTAAGCCTATAGGGAACCATGTTAAAAATGGTTATTGAGGCAAAAAGTGACACTGTGTGCTCATTTGCATGTCATTTCCCAGAATCCCTTGCTGCAGTGGAAGTGCTGTATGCTGGGTGATAATGGGGAAAGGCGGGGTTGCAGACCTGCCTAAGATATGCAGATGAGCATACAGTTATATTTGCATATATATATATGTGTGTGTGTGTGGCTCAGTGAGTTAAGACACTGACTGGCATTGAGTTTGAAGCAGAGGAGCCTGGTTCAATGCTCCTTGTGACCTTGGGCAAGACACTTTTTCTCCCTGTGCGTGAGGCACCAAAAACATAGATTGCAAGCTCCACGAGACAGGGACCAACCTCACACTGATGATGACACCCATCAAGGTTGAAACGTGTCTGTGAGTGGTTTGACCTGCTTTGCTAGTCCCATGCTGTGCTTAAAAGCTGTGTGAACGGCGATGCATTTGCTTAAATGGGCTCCATGTGAATGGATATTGTCGGCAAAAGGTGACACATTGTGTGCTCATTTGCATGTCATTTTACAGAATCCCTTGCTGCAGTGGGAGCACTGTATGCGAGGCGATAATGGTGAAAGGCAGGACTGCAGACCTGTCTAAGACATGTGTATGTGCTCACAAGTGATATTCTTTATTGGAGATGGAGATACATACACACACACACACACACACACACATCAAACACACACAAAAAGGAAAAGTCGCTAACACTATATTAATAGAAAATGCTAACCCAGGACCCAAAAATAAATATAATATTGGTGTTTAAAGATTAACTTAAGCAAACCAATAATAAAATAGTAAAAATCCTGGGGGTGCCAAGGGATAAAAAATAATATGAAAACACACAACAAAGACTGACAAGATCCCTATATTAAGCACTCACAATAAGCTTGTAATAACTAAATCAAAAAAGAAAACAAAAAACCTGGAACCATGAGTCAGCAGTGAAAATGCGTCAAAGATTTTAATAAGAAGCAGTGAAACACACTAACATAAAACCATACATAAACTAAAAGTAACCTAACAAAAAATAACAAGCAAGAAACGATATGAGTATATTTCTTAGTAAAATCTTTGTCGCATTTTCACTGCTGACTCATGGTTCCATGTTTTTTGTTTTCTTTTTTGATTTAGTTATTACAGGCTTATTGTGAGTGCTTAATATAGGGATCTTGTCAGTCTTTTGTGTGTTTTCATACATACATATATATACATACATACATACATACATACATACATACATACATACAAACCTCTTGCTCCTTCTATAATCCCTATGCTCACACAGATTTTTAACTCTTCCCTCTACTCTGGTACCTTTCCATCCTCCTTCAAGCATGCAACCATTATACCATTACTCAAAAACAGCAAGCTTGACCCTACCTGTCCTAACTATCGACCTGTCTCCCTCCTGTCTTTTGCATCCAAACTCCTTGAACGTCTTGTATTCTCTCGATTGCTACACTTTCTCAACACCTATTCTCTTCTAGACCCTCTACAATCTGGCTTCCGCACTGCTCACTCTACTGAAACAGCCCTCACTAAAATAACCGACGACATCCATGCTGCCAAAGACAGAGGTCATTACACTCTGCTCATATTACTCGACCTCTGCAGCATTTGACACCGTGGACCAACCTCTTCTCCTCCACATTCTCCATACTCTTGGTATTCGAAACAAAGCTCTATCCTGATCTCCTCTTACCTCTCCCATCGTACATTCAGTGTCTCTTTTGCTAACACCTCCTCCCTATCAATCTCTCTGTGGGGGTACCCCAGGGCTCTGTCCTGGGACCCATTCTCTTTTCTCTTTACACACTCTCTCTAGGTGCCCTAATCACATCTTTTGGGTTTAAATATCACCTCCATGCTGACGACACACAAATTTACCTTTCAACCCCTGACCTTACACCTGCTGTACAGACCAAAGTTTCTGAATGTCTCTCTGGAATATCATCCTGGATGGCCATCCGCCAACTGAAACTTAACATGGCATAAACAGAGCTCCTTAAACTTCCTCCCAAACCTGGCCTTACTACCTCCTTCCACATTACTGTTGGAAATACGATCATTCATCCAGTAGCCCAAGCACGCTGCCTAGCTCTGTGGCTGATACTATACACATCTTATATCGACCATGGCCCCTTGCAGACACTTCTCATAATGCCCTACTAAGTCTGTAAAAGTTCTCCCTACTTACCACTTAGATTGTAAGCTCTTTGGGGCAGGGACTTCTTTTCCTAATGTTACAAAAGTATGTGTTATATTATGATGTCACGTGTTATGGCTGTAAAGCGCTATGTACATACATACATACATACATAGTTAGTGATCATTACCAACCATGTATGCTATTGACAACCATCTCCAATGCCATTTGGTGAAGAACACCCAAAATTACATTCAACAACTGCAGTGTTCCTGTGGATGTAAAAGCAGCAATCCCGAGGGGTCCTCTGGAACTGAACTGTGTGGTTATAACTGTGGGAACCCCCCAACTACTGAGATCCAGTACATACTTTTTCAGAGCAGAGTAAGTAATGAATCTGAATTTTGTCCTTTTCATTACTGCGCAAGAAAGTTACAAATGTAAGTTCACTTGTCAATACTCTACAGTATATACAAAAATGGGTCATTTTTGGTGTGTGCTTTTTGAAATTGAAGACTTCCAAATGGGCTTCTTCAGCTAAAAAGAACATTTTGCTGGCAAATATCAGACGTCAACAAAACGGTTTCGCTGACAAAACAAATGTGTAAGCGACAAAATCTTTCCTAATACAAATAATGTCCATTGTACAAATAGTACTACAAGAAGTATGTAACTTTCAAGTCTTCACATAGGAAAGGATGGAGGCTAGCATAGCAAGAATTACTACATTATGGAGTCAACTTGTCAAGTACAAATTATACCATTTTTAACTATTTATAAGCTTTCTCTTTTCCAACTGTTTAAAATGTGGTCTGTTACATTAATATTCTCACAATAGACATTTAATAATAGGAAACTTGTGTCCAAGACGAAAGCATAATTAGCTTTCTTCTTCTCTCATTCCATTTAATAGAGGAGTTGAATAAAGTAGATAATCACTCTGATGTTTCTGTGTAACACTAATGCTGCTATAGTGATAACATCTAATGTAATGCCACACAACACTGCAATAGAACCAAGAGACATACACACAGAGGAACTAAGCTAAATTACTCTTGTGACTCAAGATACATTTTAAAAAAAAGTGACACTATATTTATCAGCTCAAAGACCATACTGTGATTAATTTGGCAATTTGGCTTTATTTTATTTGTGTGCAGAGATAAAAGTATAGCCATGGGGAGAGAAAACTGGCATACCCAGGCATTCTGCAGTTTTTCTAATAAGCTTACCCAGACATTGTCTAGCAAACAAAAAGAATAAGTATGACTGCATGGAATTTTATACCAGTCAATTTAACTTCAAGACGAAAACCAAGTACTGTGGCATAATCTACGTTGGTATTACAAACAGAATACCTTTCAAGATAATGTTTTTGTCATCCACAAAGCATGAACAAAGGAAGTTAAACATGCGCAGTGACACACAGAAGAGATTGTGATAGACTACACTCATAATTAGAAGCACTTTTGAAATGGTTTTATAACTAGCATATAATGTGCACAAGATAATCCAATAACTGAAAATGCATAGGAAACACAGCAAGTGTTTTCAAAGGAAAGATTCTACTTGTGCAGCTCATCATGCGTCTTACATTAGGCATTATGGGAAGCTGGTTACTTATGTTACAAGCACATCCACTTTTAGAAATTGGTTTTATTGCCTTTTTTTAAGTGATATTTGCAACGTATTTGAAAGTAAATCACACAATTGGTGCATGCCCTAGAAGTAATACCAGTAATTACAAAAAATGTTTCTGAAATAGCAGTGGGTGCTGGCCATACTTAGGCCCCGATCAGACAATATGCTACGGCAGGGGTGCGCAAACTTTTTTGACCCGCAGCGTAATTTGACGGCACGTTACCATAGCAACCGGGACGTCATGTGACACCGCGTTGCCATGGTCACGCGTGCTGAAGCCGGCAGAATCACGGTGTGTAGAGGTTGCAGAGGCCTCGCGCTGTCCCCCGGCATTTAATTTAAATGCCTTGGGGGAGAACGCGGTACGTCTGCAACCTCCCGCGCCTCCCCCCAAAAAATCTTGCGGCCCCCCGTTTGCGCACCGCTGTGCTACGCGACGTGCGCACGCACATTCCTCAATCTTTTGTTTTGTTCTGAGGGAGTTTTCAAACAAAAAACGACTCCCAGCGAAGTGCGGCGTTGACGCGGTTGCATTTGAAGGAGACAACTGATGTTGTAATTTCAAGCAGCAGCCGCTTCATGTGTATTTCGCCAGCCAATTAAAACTCACACCTTTGTTTCTTTTTTTAATTTTTTTTAATTAAAGTTCTGCCTCCAATCGCATCAGCCTATCTGCTGGGGATGAGCACACATCGCCCAGCAGACAGAGGATCGAAAGCGCGGATGTGCGGTCGTGTAGCAGCCTGTCTGAGCTCAGCCTTATCCAACCCCAGGTTTATGAGGATCATGCAACTGAAGCAGTGCTCAACAATGCTCAAAGTATTACTGCTCAATCAGCACATTAGAAACCACGTTAATGGCCAGGATATTATAGCTGTCAGCAGATCCAGTTAGTGCTTGGAACCTCCTCTGATAACTTCCATTAGCCCCTTCGTGCTAGGACCAGGGTCCCAGCACTCCAGTGAATATTGGAGCTTGGGGTGTTCTGTTACACATGACATATGCAAGCTCCAATGCTTGTTTCCTGTTACACTGTTCCACTCCCACCCAATGAAGGTGGAGGTTGTAGTGAGCACACATTGTGAGTATATAAAAAGCAATGTTAAAATACTCAGTAGTAGTGATATTCTTCAGACGCATAAAACAATCAATGTGGGAATGGAATAGGGAAATAGATATGATAGCTATACTCAGTGGTTGACAAATCACCAAAAAATCTACTCGCCACACAAAAAAATCTACTCACCACCTAGTACGAAACGTGTGCTGCGTGGGCCAATATTTACTCGCCCGGGGGTTAAATCCACTCGCCCGGGGCGAGCAAATGTATACAGTAGGTTTGTCGAACACTTGCTATACTACATGGCCATGTGTGAGCTCTTTCCCAGCAGTGAGTTTATTTGTACATAGATTGTACCTCAGCTGGATCAGTCACTCAGCAGGTCTGTGGCGGTGGACAACCAGCGTCCCCCCAACAGTCCCAGCAAGGAAGACAGCCACAGATACAGGTAAGATAGATTACATTTATTGACACATAAAAATGAATATATATTTACTCAAATGTAGACAGACGCTCTCCAGCTCTGGTAGCCGCACTGAGTCCTCTGTTGTGGTTTTCTTCACACTTCGAGAGCTAGTACAGGCTACGGTGGACTTCAGTGTACAACAGGATGCATGTACTAACGGGGAACATGTACCTACAGTTCTACAGACTAATTCCATGTGTTTCCCCTTATTTCAAAGTAAACCTATGATTGCCCACAAAACAGGTACACCTTTGGGTAATTCCCTGACTAGAGCAGGTCAAAATACAAACTCAAACACTTTTGAAATAAACAGAAAGCAAGTAGTTTTAAATGTAAGGGTTGCTGTGTTTGTAACTCTCTTCTTTGGAGATGTTTTTTATCACCCACATAATGGACTAATATTCTCCATCCATCATAGGATAACTGTGAAACACTGTCATCTATATTTTAAAGTACCCTTGTGGGCTGATATATGTACGCTAGACCAGGGGAGCACAAACTTTTTGAGCTGCGTCCCCCTTCGCTTGTGTGCGGTGTCACCCCCAAGGGTGAGATGGAAATCATCCAAAAGTGCAAACAAAGTTCCCAAACTCTGGCGGTAATGTCCTGTCCTTAACCATACAAGAGGAGTGCTGAGAATATCACAATATACCACCTGAAAAGGCATCACTGCCAGCGTGAGCCAGTGGCATGTGAATGTCAGACAGCAAGTCCGCAGCGAGGCGCCGAGGAGAGCAGGCAAGTGAGCGCACGGGGAAAAGTTTGCCTATGATGTAATACAACGTCGGTTTCTTAGAATGAAACTTCAAAGTAGTTATGACATTTTATACCAACTCCAAATACCTCGTTCTTGATTTCTTCTCCCATGACTCATTTAACCACAACATTTACTATTACACAAAAAAATAGAATGACACAATGGCATCGTTTCACAAGGAAGATGGAAATCCATCAGGACCATGTTATGAAGTATAAACAAAGAATATTATGTAGCAAAGTGTCCCAGCTGCTAAAAATTGGCAAAAATTGTGCAGAAGGTAAATTCAGAAAAAAATATTCTTTTAAAAGCATTTAATAATTTTTATTTTCTGAATCTGGCACTATCTCTTACCCCAGTTTTGAAGGCTTCGGGGGCAGATTCATCAAGCTCCAGTTAAGGGAATCGCAACCAATCCGGTGTTAAATAACTACCATTCAAGTCAGTGGCAGTTTACACTAGATCAGGTGCAACACCACACAGAGCTTCATGAATCTGCTACTATACTCTGTTGCATAACCCTGTCTGGTGTCAGGCCCGAGAGCAACTATTTCCTTTCAGTATTAGGATATGACTTCTGCCCTGTGAATTATTAGTTTAGTGTATTTTTGGTCAGATATTTAACTAAATCCTAACTAACTGTATAATTGTTTTAGTGATGCAGGGTTAAAAATATATTCTGTGCGGAATAATTTGTCCATGTTCATGGGATTTTAGCAGTATTAAAGCAAATAGTCTGGTTCAAAACAGTGGCATTTTAAATCAGAACGGAAGCATCTGCATCTGCCACAGAGCCATATGAAACGGGCAGATACAGTAACCATATGAATGTGAACTGAAAGATAGCAATACTGTCACAGTTTACCAAATTACCTTTCGAGTACACTTGGGCACTAACCAGAGTAAAAGGTATTTTTGTCTTCCCTTGCAGTGCTGCACACCTAAAAGCTTGAATACATACAGTAGTTCAGTTTCAAATCAATCACAAAATGGCTCCACCTGCATTTACAGTAACCCACACAGAGGGAAAATACAAGTTTGTTTGATGCATTGCTCTATTTGCATTTGCAGAAATTGTACGCTCAAAAAGATAATGACACTTCAGACTATATATAAAAAAAAGTTCGGCACAGAGATGCAGTTTGAATTGAAAAAATGCATATCATTATAATCTGCGCATAATGCCACTTCTCCTAACGCCACATCTGTTACTCCCAAATTTCAAGATGGCACTCATGGTGCAAAACTTGGGGCAAATACCGTGACGCATTGACGCAAAGAGATGCAAGATTAAAATGAGGCAAATTGCATTAATTTTGCTCCAAATTTGCCTTTATACATTAGTCTCATAGTGGGTTATTTACTAAAAGTCTCTTGGCTGCAATAATGGGCCAAAACCTGCGCCACAAAATTGCACAAGATTTATCAAATTAAAAAAATGATTTAAAAAAATAAATAAATATTGCAGTGTTTTTGAATCCGGGAAACTTTAGTTAATAAACCCCATAGAGTAGCTACAGTAATGTCTAGTATTTTAGTATTTGCATGAGTTTCTGCAGTACAGTATGTGTAGATTAAAAACAACTGTATAATAGCTTTCATGAAAGGTAACTTACAATTTTTTTGCCTGTTCCAACACAGAACCTGTGTGTTGATAATAAAGAACAGTAATAATTGTAGTAGTCATAACTTTGCACTTTAAAAAGTGTTTCATACTAAAAAAGATTTCATAACACATCACAGACAAATTTAATATAATTGCTGGGAAGCCCTGAGTGAATCTCCAGGCAGTGTTTTCATGTGCAGAGGCTGAAAATTACATGCCTGCAAGTCCTGGCTGAAGACTGTTTATCTATCTAATACAGGAGGGCCCTGGGCAAACGGCGGGTTCTGTTCTAAGGGCCCGCTGCAAAACGAAAATCACCGGAAAGTGGGACCGGTAATTTTCGGTATGTGCGCATGCGCAGACCGGCAATGCGCTGCTCTACGCATGGGCAACCTCGGCAACCCCCCCCCCATTCTGCGCATGTGCGACCCCGGCCCACGCATGTGTGACCTTGGACCGGCCTGTTCTGCGCATGCGCAGACATGGTCGCCCCCTTCTCGGTGCTGCCGTATTGGCGGATCGCCAAAAAGCGGGGCGCCGAGAAGTGGGGCCTTGCTGTAACACACTTAATTTTTTTAAAGTGACATTTTTTATTACAATTAAGACCATGATATCCCATCATGCAGAGTACAATAATTTCATATACTAGACCAGGGGTGCGCAACGTGGGGACATGCCAGTCGGGGAGGAAAGGATAAGACAATTTCCAGGGGGGGGTGCGGCGGCTACAGAGGTCCCGCGCTCTCCCCCAAGGCACTTAAATTAAGTGTCCGGGGGACCGCGCGAGGCCTCTGCTGCTTCTTCTACCTGATCTGCGATGCGTCACCATGGTAACCGGCATCAAATGATGCAGCGGGGTTGCGTGACGTCATTTGACGTCGGAGCCGTGCAGGAGGAGGGGGCGTAAGCCGGGAGGTGAGAAGGCAGGTTGGGCGCAGGGTCAAAACAGGCAGGGTGGGCGCAGGGTCAAAACTTTGCGCCCCCCTGTACTACACAGTACTTGTAAAGTTTGTAAAAACTATTTTCAAGAGGGGTTTCATTGTTAATGTTTAGTTGTTATTGAGATACAATCTGTATTCCAATGAAATAATATATATACATACACACACACACAAATGTTGTACTAGCTGTCTCTCACCCTCCATCTGGCCTCAAACGTGTGCTGACTGAGTACAGCAAAGACAAGTACAAATACTACTCTATTCTCCTGAACCCCCCTTAATCTACTCTATATACTACACTACTACTACACTTCTTGTTCCTTTAATGTATCTATTGGTAACTTCTCTTCTTCCTCTGCTGGTGTTCCTCGTGGCTTCGGTTTTGGGACCGCTCATCTTTGCGCTCTATACACTCTCCCTTGGTGACTTTATTGATTCTCATTAATTAACGTATGAGGATTACACTCCACTTTATCAATTCACACCGAACCTCTGCGTTACAGTCATAGGTCTTCCACTGTCCCACGGAAAGCTCATCCTGTGTGGCAACTAAATACCTGAAACAATAGGTCAAAGACTGAGCTGTTTATAATCTTGCCTAAACCAAGCCCTATAGTGCCCTTTTGCATCATAATCTGTAACACTACAATCTATCCAGTTTTCCAAGCCCGTTGCTTGGTTGACTTTTCTATTTAATTCTTGACCTCACCTCAATGCAATTGCTAAACAGCCAATTGGACATTTTCATCCAAAATTCCCCATTGAATTAAAAGGAGGAAATTTCAGCCGAGAATGGCCCGATTGGACTCTTTCCCGATACAGAATAGCCCCTAAATCTTGCCGCATCTTTCTCTGTAACTTTTCTAAACCATGACCTTTGCTCTGTTTCATTACTACCAAAATATTAATGCATGCGCTCATTCTCTCCTGTCTCAGCTACTACTGCCTTTTTGTTAACTGGCCTTCCTATGTAGCAGCTCTCTACCCTTTAATATATTCAAAATGTTGCTGTGAGGTCAACCTCACTACTCTTGATCATTCTCTGCTTCCCTCCTCCTGAAAACGCTCTGTTGACTCCCTTTTACATGATAATAGGGAATAGCTGGGTTGCAGACCTGTCTGAGACATGTGAATGTGCTCACAAGTGATAGTTATTTACTCTCTAACTTCAAAACCCGTCTGAAATCTCACCTGTTCAATGAAGCGTTTACTTACTGAACTACAATATGCTCTTATACACTCTAAACAATACACTCAAATGTACATGTACATGCCAATTAGATTGCAAGCTCCAGAGCGGGGCACTCCTTTCTCCTAATGTAAAATGTTATGTCTTGATGCACTTATCCATTCTGTATTATATTCGCTGCGTTGTATTTGTACTGTAATATTGTATTTTTATTTTTAAAGTGGAGCTATAAAAAGAAAATATATACATAGATAACAACAAGAACTGCATCTCAAGTACGCTTCTGAAAAGTACTGCACGTTGGGTTATAAGTAAAATGGATTAAACATAACCTGTCCTGAATATATGCTATCTTAAAGAAACATTATTTTTGTATTCCAATGCAAATAATACATTTTATAGATACCAGTGATGTATACAGAAAAAAACTCAAACATGGTTTGCCTGCATTGTAGTGAAAGCAAATGACAAAATGTATGAATGGCATAGAACACTTTTGCATGTATTGCCCACATAAATAACAGTCTCACTTTGGAAACGATATTGACCGGTCTAGTGACTAATAAATCTGAGTTTTTGCTGTGGACTTTATCCATCGTTAGGATTAACACCTGGAAATCTATAAAAGCGCACCAGAGGTAACATATTTCTTTGCACTTCCAGAAATAACATATAAATGATAGAGTTGCCAGTGTGCATGGCCATGTGGTGGTATTCATAAAGCTGAAAGTTGTATCAGTCAAAGCTAAATGTTTATATGTCAAGCAGGACACTTCTTAGATCATTCAAGGTAATCGCAGGAAAAGTACAATGCACTGAAAAAAAAAATTTTTAAGCCCTACAACCGTGTATTAAAATAAATAATATTGAATCTCAGCGATTTATGAAAATGACAAAGCTTGAAAAACAAGCAGGAAGAAAAAAACATTGAAAATGGAAAATAAAGCAACCAGAAACATGTACAAAGTACTAGAAGTGTTTTCCTTGTGCATGGATGCTACAGAAAAGTTGTACAACCGCCTTTGCTTTTGCCAGGTCGCTGTTTGCTTTATACTAGTACAAACCAAACAGCTACAGTATTTGGATCATATTCCCTCAGGCAGGATTTAAGTACTGTAAAACTATTAAATGTTATTGCAATGGATCATGTTCAAATATTTGTAAGTGCATGATGCAATTCTCCAAATGTCCATTCCACGTAAAAGCACTGAGAGGTTTTTTTAACAGCATTCTGTGATTAATCCATATTTATATTATTGGTCAGACACTCATCGTCCATGGCAATAGGAGCAGGGGGCTATTGGGAAACACAAACCGGCAAACTAATTTTCGTGATGATAAATTAGCTGCAAAATTCAAAAAAAAGATTACTGATCCTTCCAGATGAATGAATGTTTTTGGAGAATTTGTTACAGTGATACACGTAAAACTTTTTTCTGTTGATGTCACACACTAAAAGTTGACAGCCAAATGCCTTAGAGAATTGTTAGGGAATATGAAGCCGGAGCTAATATTACAGCCAGAGTGCAATTGATATTTGTATGATGAATTGCACAGAAATAATGCACAGTATGGAGCAGATTGAACACAATGATGTTACAAGGACAGAGACAAACTTTAAAAGAATGGACAGCACAAGTGCAGTTTTACTCGTAGCGATAAGGTTACATACTACAAATACAAGTATGGAAAAACTAGAGATGTGGTTAGCCATGGAGTTTCAAGTGTCGTTATTGTGCTACAATCAGTGTTAGGCCTTGATAATAGTGGGTCCGGCTGGGTGCATCACGCGCGTGGCGTCATGAGCAAAGCCTGCACTGCAGGGGGGAGGCATCGGCAGGCGTGGCCATTATGGTCATGTGAGCGGTTCGCCCTCATTGGCGAGCCGCTGACGTGTCGGTCACTTGACATTATCAATTTCAGATGCCTGCTCAAAATTTACGCGCTTGGACATTTCGTTTGCGGGCGCAGTCGTGCGCACAATTGAAAACATTCATTTGTTTTGGCGAGGCTTCGTCGCAATTATAATCACAACCTTACTCATATACAGATGTAGCAGCCCTGACTGTGTCCGGCACCAGGGCAAGCTGGGTGACGGTAACCACAGCTGCCCCAGCAACGGATAAATATCACGGTGGGGGGTTCAATCCAGAAGCATTTAAGCCCCCGCACCGATGTCGTGGCAGACACCATCCCCGAAGCTGCTGCTTTTTGCTTTTCAGCCGCGGCTCCGGAGACCTGAGAGTCGTGCTATATCTGTGTAGCCATCAATTAACTCCAGAATGTCAGGAGAATAGGGTACAATCTAGATTTTAAACTGCTGCCCATAAGCTGTGTCAAATTTGACGTTCTGTTTTTCTGAACGTATGCACAATAAGGATAAGGAATGTAAAAATGACTGGATCAAACCGTGTTAAAAATATCAAATCCGTTAATAATCATAGCAGTAACATTTGCTAAAAAAAAAAAAATTGCGACATCATTGTGCAATTTATCAAGTGAATGAGTATAAAACATTAGATCTCTTTTTCTGCTATTGTTGTATAAGTGGTATGAAACTTTTGGAAATAGGTTTTCAAAGGTTAAGACCCTAAAAATTCCCTTTTTAACAAAAGTGTGATCTTTTGTAACTAAAACCAGGTTATTAATATATGTTTTTTGCTTCTTGCTTGGATAGCTTGGACAGAATATCTCCCTAATAAATAAGAATATCTCCCTACTAAAATAAGTTGTCCTGCTTTAACTATGCTAAATGTGTGTATGCTGGGTAGATCTGCCCCTTTCTGTCAAATATTTAATGCTGCTCCTGCCGCATATTACCCAACACATCAAGAATGCTCTGGCCCCAGAATAATACATTTGACTTTCCCATTCCTAGTGGCTGAAGGAGTGTAAGCAATGGAAAGACACATATGCACATATACTTCATTTCCCTATAGAGCAGTGCGAGATTTCCAATCCACAGCTTTAACACATAAAATATTAAGAGCCAATTTTCAGCTGCACCTCTGTCACTTCCATTATCATTCTACACATCCAGAGGTGATAATGGACTCGGTAAATTGTAGCCTGCCTCCATCTTACACCATCTAGGGGTTTCACGTTGGGGACACTCCAGTCCGAAGGGGTAGCCTACAGTAGATGTATATCAACAGAATCAGAGACAGATATGCCACCGATGTGTGTTCTCTATTATAAAAGAGTATTTTGCATCTTAAATTCTGCAAATTGATTGAATAATTGTTTCACTCTTAGCAAATGCTATAATGGTTGTAGTTTGGTGGGCACAGAACATACATTAGTTTTAATGCATGTGCTGCAAAGCCCTTTTCAAACAGTGAAATTATTTTTTAATTAGAAAGTGACAAGAAAATGGCCTGCTGTGCAAGCGATGACAGAGTCGGAGACCGTATCCGCCATGTCAACTGAGTTCAAGGGCAGAAATCAGCACAGTACTATGTAATGTGGCTACAAGATATTCCCACGTCTCCCTTTTCTGGAATTTTTCTGTACGAATGATTGCCAATCATTGATTGGTAGGATTCGGAATTCCTGCCCATTGTACAAATAAACAAACACTAATGACATAAGAACAACTCCATTCCATTGAAGAAAGTCTAAAATTGAACAAACATCTCATTTAATCTTCTGTTACCGTTCTCTAGCACATAGTACATGTTTATATTGGACAATAACCACAACTGTTCTGAACTGGCTTCAATTCCATATGAAGAACAGACAGGGTTAAAGTCTTTGTTTTATTTCTACATAACTACGCAGCGGGGACTTACCAACTATAAATGTATTTTTTTTTTAACAAATAAAAGGTGATTCTTTATGTATCAAAGTCTGTGATGCAAAACTGCACCAAATTTATCACATCACATGATCCCAATATAATTTTCGGCACCTGATCCTTTGTTTTTTGCTCCAGTTTTGCGGCCGGAAGACTGTCATACATAATCCTCATTATTTACAGATTCCAAGGTGGTTGTCTCTGAACAAAGAACCATAAACTTTATTCTTTGCATCTCGGAGAAACAACATGTTGGATTACACAGTCTAAATGTTACTCATTGTCTGGAAATATATTTAAGACAGCAATAAGTAAAAATAGATCCTTCTAAAACAGAATAGAGGTTTCTCATTAAGTCAAACTTTAAAAACATTTCGGATTATTGTTGTACCGGAAAGGAAGTGATGATCCAGGGCACTTTGTTTTTTTTCCAAAATTTATTGTAGCACAAACAACACAACGTTTCGTCCTTCTATGAGGACTTTTACAAGTGCCTAGAAGTCATTTGAAAAAGTCCCCATAGAAGGACGAAACGTTGTGTTATTTGTGCTACAATACATTTTGGAAAAAAAACGAAGTGCCCTGGATCATCACTTCCTTTCCTATATACTGGATTTTTTTAGGCAGATATCCCTGAACCAGAGCACTGGTCATTGCAAGTATTTCTGTTATTTAATTGGTGTGCAGCTTTATCTACTATTTTCTGGATTATTGTTGTACTCCACTTTTCTTACAAAAATGTATAATTAGGGATTTTATGTTATAAAAAGTGAAATACAAGCTTTACTCCAGCCATTTACACAATATTACAACAGATGCTACATTGATAATTCCCTCTGTTTCCTGTTATTTTCTCAAATGCCCGTTCTTGGATGTATTTTTTTCTATAAAGTGTAGGTATTGAGTTGAAGGGAGAAGCATTGGCAACTGAAAAAAAAAACTGCTAGTTGCAGTATTCAGCATTTATGACTTAATTTTAATAAGCTTTCTTGTATTATTATTATTATTATTATTATTATTATTATTATTAATCTGTCCTATGGAAGGGACTATGTATTCAATTCACATGTAAGGTAAGGAATGCTTTTTATTATTTTAATTAAAAATGCCGATATTGACCTTAGCAGCAAAACAAAATTGTATTTTTTATTACAGAATTGAAGCAGGGGGTCTCCGGAGCTGAGCCGCATTCATTTTATCTCCGGGACCCCCTGCTTCCTGAGATACTTACAGCCTTAATAGGTGCCACTATCTCTGGGAAGTTTAATGGTTCTGGTCACTCGGGCCAATAGGAATCCGCAATAGATGAAGTCATGGCGTCTTATTGGCTCGCGTAACGTGGAACATATAAAAGCCGCCATTATGTTAGGAACATAAATTCCCTGCCTGCAGAGATACCGTCACATTTATGGAGGCAAGTAGCTCTGGAAACAGGGGTCCCCAAAACTGAAATTAACACAGTCCAGCTCCAAAGACGCCCTGCTTTAATCCTGTAATTTTTTAAAAAATAAATGAAACCTGGATTGCTGCTTTAACCACGATTGAATGCACCTTTCAAGTATTTGCCCTTGGATTTACTACAAAAATGAACTGAAGTTACCTATGTGTAAGTACAGATTCAATAAGAAGAAGAAAAAATTGTTGCGATTTGCATTCGGTATTCTCCATTCATGAGGTAATGGCCACGGATGAGATCTCTCTGCAAACATTCGTTCAGATTCTTTTTACTGGAACCTTTGAATATTGTTATATCGTTTATTTTTTAAAGTCCAATGAAAATATGTCATGCTGTATGTAAAAAGAAGATCCAACCCGTGTTTAGAAGAATTACAATATCCGTAGTTCAAAAGGTTGATTTACTCTAGCTGCATTTCAACAAGTACTAATTTTGCATGTGCCAGTCTCCTCACAAAATTTCATTTCTATGAATTTTTAATGACACAAAGTAATTTTTTCAAGGTCACTGGTAGAGCAAGTAGTTATTCAGACATTAAATTTGTTCACAGTTTCTTGGCAGCTGCGCTTGGAAAGCTAGCAAGAGGGGGGGGGGGGGTAAAGCGCGATTGACGAGTGTGGAGAAAAAAAAAAAAAAAAAAGATTTAAGGGAAACAGAAAGTGAACCGATCCCTTGTACAAATAACTTTGTAGACCTTGTTAAAAGAAAGTCCCAGTGGTAGGCGTATATGCAGTTCATAGCAAAGAACTCGACATTCTGCTGTGTTCTCGAAGTTTAAGTAGTCCACCACAGCCGACCCTCCTACTGATACTAGACACGTGCTACATAAAGCTTGGCCCCCTGCAGACGCACTTATCAGAGCTCCCTCCTACTGTCTCTGTACGTTCTTCCTACCTACAAATTAGATTGTAAGCTCCTCGGAGCAGGGACTCCTCTTCCGAAATGTTACTTTCATGTCTGAAGCACTTATTCCCATGATCTGTTATTTGTATTATTTGTTATTTATAGAATTGTCACGTGTATTACTACTGTTAAGCGCTATGTACACTAATGGTGCAATATAAATAAAGACAATACAATACAGCTCTCTAATTAATGTGTTTATATGCATAGAACAGTTTTAAGGCGTTCGTAACAAAAGACCATCACATATTAACAGCTCTGGTGGGCCAATTAATTTGAGGCAAATAACCCCTGAAAATAGGGATGCTCACAGAAGTATAATTTTCCTCCATCCCATTTAGAAATATAAACACGTCACATGATGAGAAAAGTGCAACGCAAAATGGATATTTGTTATTTACTCATTATTTGGTGAAAATGGTTTACTGCGGGTCTAACCATCTTACCACTTTTGCAATGGTATAATGTCAAATTCATTCAATGATAAAACTGGTTATAGATAACTTATAATGTACTGGAGGTGTTTAAAACTAAGGTGTCTATTCAATATGCCTTGAGCCCATTCCCTGCAAATGAATAGAGCTGAAATCTTCCCAAGCAATGGAAAGGTAGCTTCAGAGCATATTGAATGGAAAAACAAAATTAAAAACCGGGCGCTTCTTGATGTTACAGTGACTAATGCTTAATCAATATAATATAGGTGATGATGATGTGTAAATTGTAATAGTTATCACAAACTGTGATTAGTGACCTCCACCAATACAACGTGATTTGTAAATATAATGTGAAATACAAAAATAAAAAAGCAGCTCTACACCCTTTATGAGGACTGTCCAGGTCCAAGTAGATCTTGTGTAGTTTTCCAATTAGGCGGAGCGCTGTGGTGCTCATAAACATGAAAAGAAAAAATATATAATGGTGCAGATAGTACAACAATTTAGAAAAAAATATATATAGTCTCTGCTATGGTTGTACTCACAAATGATTAAGTCAAAATAGACATATCAGAGACTCATCTCTCTCTGATAGGAGCCCTTTAATGGAAGCCCCCTCAGGATGGTGTCTTGCTAGAAATTCATGAAGCTTGTAGTATGTAGATAATCGAATGGTCTCCCAGGGATGTATATAAAGAAAAGAGAAAGCGCACAATAGTATAGTACGATCTAAATTGTATTGTAGCAGTTAAAAGTATATATAATGCACTCACATTTGAAATATAGTATACGTTCGAGGGAGAGGACAGCTGTAGTAAGTTGCAGAGTGCCGGTATCTTCAAGAGCGGCGGAGTTCTTCCGCGTACGTCACGTGTACCCGCGTCACGTCCTGTGATGTCTCAGGTCAGGGCGGAAGAAGCTGCCTGGTGTATCCGTCTCTGTAGGTTTGCCAGCACCTGTCTCGAATGTTTTCCCAGCTCAGTCTCTGGTGACTGAGTCACCTCTG